>NC_140165.1:172018453-172083482 GCF_963971535.1 Notolepis coatsorum | reverse complement strand
TGTGTGTGTGTGTGTGAGATATAAATTATTATAGAGAGAGAGGGGGGGCTTTGGTAGACTATTGCATTGGTCCATTCATTGA
The DNA here is from genome assembly GCF_963971535.1 of Notolepis coatsorum. Taxonomy (NCBI): domain Eukaryota; kingdom Metazoa; phylum Chordata; class Actinopteri; order Aulopiformes; family Paralepididae; genus Notolepis; species Notolepis coatsorum. The sequence goes on along the minus strand of NC_140165.1, from coordinate 172,083,400 downwards.
AGATGAACGCAATGCGACATCCTTTACTAGGCTCACCCACCAACAGTGCAGGTGCTGAACAGCTGATCCGAATGTATAGGTAAAAACCATATTATGCGTTTTCATCAATAAAAAAATTGCCAAAAAAATCTGGAGCTACACCCTTGGCTGCGTGCACTACCCAGGGTGCCACTGTGGTCAAATCGTATGCCCCCGGCCCGCCCCCCCCCCCCCATTTGTTATCCCCCCACACATCTACCATAGACCGCCTATTGTTCTCCAATACTACAGTTCTGTCTGCCCTCCTCCATTGAACAACCCCCCTTTTGTCCCAATCAGTCACCAATCCTCCCCCCCCCCCCCCCCCCACGTCTACCCCTCCTCCTCGCTCACTCTCACCTGGACAGACCAGACCACACCCCTTTTCTCTGTCATTGTATAAAGGTCCAGGTATCCCATGTCCAGGGAGCCCATTACGAGACCCCCCCCCCCCCAGGGACTCACCGGGTCTCCCCAGCCAAGTCTCCCGGGTTGTGAGCTAAATACACCTGGTTAACTACGTCTACTTTTGTCTGAGCATAGCTGTCAACATTGGCATTTAAAAAAACTGGAAATTTCGCCCCACCCCCCACCCCCACCGGCCTGCCCCCTCCCAATGTAGTCTCCTCCCCCTCGTATGTACATCTGTTAGGATGTTTTTATTTTTATAATTTTTTATTTATCTCTCGATTTTTCTCTGTTTTCTCCCCGTCCCAATTTAGTCATTTTTCAAATTTATGGAAATCGATAATAAAAAAAATAACGATTAAATAACGAGATTTCTCGTTCTTGGCACTCAACGCATGGCATGAACTAACGAGATTTCTCGTCGTTGGATGCAGACCAGAGAAAGACGTTTGGGTCCCCCATTTTTAATTCATAATGACATTTATGACATACACAACATACAGATATACAGATATATATCATGACATTTAAGACATCCATGACATACAAGATATGCAAATATACAGTACTGTTTAACAGAGATCCTAACAGAAACTATATACATTCGAGGGGGAGGAAACTGTACATTAGGAGGGGGGGGGGGGGGGGGGGGGGCGGTTTGGACATTTATGGGGGCCAGTTTCATATTGCAGCCTCCCATAGGTGCTCTTTGAGAGCGGTTTTGATGTGAACTTATCTACCTTCATGTCATTCATAAGTGTGATGTGAACACATCTTCATGTCATTCATAACTGATGTGAACTCATCTGCATGTCATTCATAACTGATGTGAACTCATCTTCATGTCATTCATAAGTGTGATGTGAACACATCTTCCTTCGTACTTTGCTATGCTTTCAAGTTGTATGCTTGTATGCCGTGACAAATAAAACTCTTTGATTGATTGATTGATTGATTGATTGATTGATTGAAAAGTTTATTAACAGATTGCAGAATGGGTACAGTACAGTACAGCTCAATACATACAATTGTTAAGGGGATGCAGACCAGAGAAAGACTTTCGTCTTGTTTACATCAGGGTCCCCCATTTTCAATTCATCAGGACATATATGACATACACGACATACAGATAGACAGTACTGCTACATCTATACATTTATGACATACCAGATTTGCAAATACAGTACAAAAAATGTCCAGAAAAAGAGTGTATATACATTTGACGTAGAAACTGTACATTGGAGGAGGTTGGGTAGGTGGGGTGGGGGGGGGGGGGGGGGGGGGGGGGGGCTGTACATTGGAGGTGGGGGGGGGGGGGGGGTTGGGTAGGGGACGACGACACTGTACACTGTACATTGGAATACCGACAAAGCCACACATCTTGACTTGACTTGTTGCCCATGTGTGCCACATGTTGACTGGACCATATTTGTATATATTGTGTTTTAACTTTTTTTCCATCTGGATTGGCGTGAATTCACTTTCAAAATCAATCAATGAAAAAGCATGAACCAAAAACTATGATTCGCCCACTAACTCTCACAATAGTGCATTCATTAATTTTCTTTCCTCCAAAAGGAGAGGGGGGGGGGGGGGCAGAGTAGGGGAGACGCAGGAGAGAAAAGGCCCTGGGGGAATCTGATCCCAGGCCAGTAGGGGAGACGCAACAAAGAATCTTCAAATAACTCCAAGTTAACATGAAGTGAACCCATGGTCATGGTTTTGTGTGTCTGAAGCTGAAACCGTTGCTGTGTGCCTTGTGTGCCCCCTACAGGTGGTTGAAGGGAGTGCTGTGCAGTCACCTACGTTCTCTATGGATGCTGCTCATGGCTCTGACTGTGGTCTGTGTGGCCATTCAGATCTTTGGAGTCGCCTGGCAGTCCAGGTAAATATCAAGTGTCTACGATACCTTGATGTGCAGTGAGACACATGTAACTATGATTATTACTTTATAGTAGTATTACTACTACTACTACTACTACTACTACTACTACTACTACTACTACTACTACTACTACTACTACTACTACTACTACTACTACTTATTGTTATTGGACACAGACACACACACAAGACACATGGACCCTGCACTGCACCTTAAGATGCATACACTTGTACTCAAGACACTTTCTGTAGAAATGTACTATTTAATTTGACCTCATTTTATTACTACTACCTATTGTAATATAATCCTTTTTACATACCTGTCCATACTATATCTATATCTGTACATATCCCTCACCTACTCTTACTAGTTATGCTGCTGGCCAGTGCAACATGCACAGGGTTAAGCTAGTTTCACAGCCATGACTGGCAGCACTTACTGACAGTTTACAGTATAGTATGTTAATGCTATTCAGTGAGGGGAGTGGCTGGGGGGCTATTGTCAACGCCCAGCAGAAACAGGCAGAGGTGTTCATTCTAGCCTTCTCTTCGAGAGGCATTTTCACAGCTTAAAGCAAACAAAAAAACAGTTTTACAAGATTCAAATGAGCATATCATCTTCAAACATTCTCACATTTCAATCTATGACACATCATTTGAAAGTTTACATTATGTTCTTTCACAATCTGGAAAAATCTGGAAAATGGAAATGGAGACATGTGGCATGAAGCGCTGGTCAGGGTCACATATTGACCGCCAGCCTGTGTGACTCACTGTCGTCTCCTTTCAGGAACGACAAGCTGATGAGCGAGCGACTCCTGAACTTAAGATTTCCCGCTGAAATCCAGCGTCCTCTGCCTGCTCTCCAAAAGGACTGGCGACATCTCCGCTCTGAACCCGCGCCGGCTATCGAAGGGGAAGCGAGGTCTTTAGGTGAGAAGGAGAGGACTCGGACCGATCAAAGTCCAGTGTCGACAACGGGAGACAAGTTGGACACAGGACGCCTCGGTTCTTCTGCTATGGTCCTTCGGCCAGAGGGGGCAGTGCTGCGCTCTCAGATGCCAGGAAGTCACAGCGGTTCAGACGGCAGGGCTAACAAGACCCCTCATCTACACGCCGCCAGGAAGAGTCTGACCACATCCCACGTGCCGAGAGGTCCTCCTCCTCCGAGTTCCTCCAGACCCCACCGGAGCAGCCGCGTCCAGGGTGACGGTCTCGTCCTGGGGGGCGCGAGCCCCGTGGGCCCCTGTCGCCCCAAGAACCACATCGTCTTCCTCAAGACGCACAAGACCGCCAGCAGCACCCTCCTCAACATCCTGTATCGCTACGGCGACAGCAGAAACTTGACCTTTGCCCTCCCTCTCAATAAGCACAGCCAGTTGTTCTACCCCTTCTTCTTCGCCTCCCACTTCGTGGAGGGCGTCCGGACGAGGACGGTGAGGGAGTTCGACGTGATGTGTAACCACATGAGGTTCAGGAAGTCTGAGGTGAGTGTTACACCGTGAGGTTCAGGGAGTCTGAGGTGAGTGTTACACCATGAGGTTCAGGGAGTCTGAGGTGAGTGTTACACCGTGAGGTTCAGGGAGTCTGAGGTGAGTGTTACACCATGAGGTTCAGGGAGTCTGAGGTGAGTGTTACACCATGAGGTTCAGGGAGTCTGAGGTGAGTGTTACACCGTGAGGTTCAGTCTGAGGTGAGTGTTACACCGTGAGGTTCAGGGAGTCTGAGGTGAGTGTTACACCGTGAGGTTCAGGGAGTCTGAGGTGAGTGTTACACCGTGAGGTTCAGGGAGTCTGAGGTGAGTGTTACACCGTGAGGTTCAGGGAGTCTGAGGTGAGTGTTACACCATGAGGTTCAGGGAGTCTGAGGTGAGTGTTACACCATGAGGTTCAGGGAGTCTGAGGTGAGTGTTACACCATGAGGTTCAGTCTGAGGTGAGTGTTACACCGTGAGGTTCAGGGAGTCTGAGGTGAGTGTTACACCGTGAGGTTCAGGGAGTCTGAGGTGAGTGTTACACCATGAGGTTCAGAGAGTCTGAGGTGAGTGTTACACCGTGAGGTTCAGGGAGTCTGAGGTGAGTGTTACACCGTGAGGTTCAGGGAGTCTGAGGTGAGTGTTACACCACGAGGTTCAGGGAGTCTGAGGTGAGTGTTACACTGTGAGGTTCAGGGAGTCTGAGGTGAGTGTTACACCATGAGGTTCAGTCTGAGGTGAGTGTTACACCGTGAGGTTCAGGGAGTCTGAGGTGAGTGTTACACCGTGAGGTTCAGGGAGTCTGAGGTGAGTGTTACACCGTGAGGTTCAGGGAGTCTGAGGTGAGTGTTACACCGTGAGGTTCAGGGAGTCTGAGGTGAGTGTTACACCGTGAGGTTCAGGGAGTCTGAGGTGAGTGTTACACCGTGAGGTTCAGGGAGTCTGAGGTGAGTGTTACACCGTGAGGTTCAGGGAGTCTGAGGTGAGTGTTACACCGTGAGGTTCAGGGAGTCTGAGGTGAGTGTTACACCATGAGGTTCAGTCTGAGGTGAGTGTTACACCGTGAGGTTCAGTCTGAGGTGAGTGTTACACCATGAGGTTCAGGGAGTCTGAGGTGAGTGTTACACCACGAGGTTCAGTCTGAGGTGAGTGTTACACCGTGAGGTTCAGTCTGAGGTGAGTGTTACACCGTGAGGTTCAGTCTGAGGTGAGTGTTACACCGTGAGGTTCAGTCTGAGGTGAGTGTTACACCGTGAGGTTCAGGGAGTCTGAGGTGAGTGTTACACCGTGAGGTTCAGGGAGTCTGAGGTGAGTGTTACACCGTGAGGTTCAGGACGTCTGAGGTGAGTGTTACACCGTGAGGTTCAGGGAGTCTGAGGTGAGTGTTACACCATGAGGTTCAGGGAGTCTGAGGTGAGTGTTACACCACGAGGTTCAGTCTGAGGTGAGTGTTACACCGTGAGGTTCAGTCTGAGGTGAGTGTTACACCGTGAGGTTCAGTCTGAGGTGAGTGTTACACCGTGAGGTTCAGGGAGTCTGAGGTGAGTGTTACACCGTGAGGTTCAGTCTGAGGTGAGTGTTACACCATGAGGTTCAGTCTGAGGTGAGTGTTACACCGTGAGGTTCAGAGAGTCTGAGGTGAGTGTTACACCGTGAGGTTCAGAGAGTCTGAGGTGAGTGTTACACCATGAGGTTCAGGGAGTCTGAGGTGAGTGTTACACCGTGAGGTTCAGGAAGTCTGAGGTGAGTGTTACACCGTGAGGTTCAGGGAGTCTGAGGTGAGTGTTACACCGTGAGGTTCAGGGAGTCTGAGGTGAGTGTTACACCGTGAGGTTCAGGGAGTCTGAGGTGAGTGTTACACCGTGAGGTTCAGGGAGTCTGAGGTGAGTGTTCAGAATCAGAAAGGTCTTTATTGCCAAGTAGTTTTCACATACAAGGAATTCGCTTTAATAATAATAATACATTCGATGTATAGTGCACTCTACATTTGGAAACCAAATCTCAGAGTGCTACAGGGTAAAAACATAGACTTTAAAGTAATAAATAAAACTAAGGACAAAGAGTTTTATGATAAGCCTGCAATTCTATATTCTATAATACTATTTCAAATGGCATTGGTCCGGATGGGAGAATTCAGTACTGTATCTACAGAACCTTCTGTTTAATCATCTTCCCTTTATTAATTTCCTTAGATATTTTGTACACATGATCTCAAGAAGGTACTGAACGAGATCAGTGGCAGTTCTTCATGTCTGGTCATTTTTAGCATGGTGTTATTCACTGTCAAATATCATAATTCATATTCTCCTTTGTTTCATCACAATTTAAGCAAGCCTAGTAATAGACACATTATTTCTGACAGTGGGAATACATTCACTGAGGTCCATAGATGTCCCTAGATACCAAGAATATGCAAATGGACCTTGTAGAAGTGGAGCAATATTCCATTTACTTAGGTATGTATTTTAGGCGGATTTTCTGAAAATAGGGCTCCGGGCTTAAGAGGTAGGCAATTAAAAAAATAAAAAGGCATAAAAGCATACAAAAAGGGATAAAACACACAAAGGCATGTATAAAAAGGTTAAAACTAAGAGAAGGCTTTTGTGAAGAGGTATGTTTTTAGTCCTCTTTTAAAATAGTCAGTGGTCTGTGGTGCTCTCAGGTAGTCAGGGAGGGCGTTCCACAGGCGGGGAGCAGCCCAGCAGAAGGCCCCAGGGTGCGGAGCTCGGTCCTGGGGGGAAGGAGGCGGTTTGTGTTGGCGGAGTGAAGGTTATGAGTGGAGGGTTCTGGGGTGAGGAGATCTTTGCGGTAGTGGGGGGCATTTCCGTGGATGGGAACTGATGGGTCCGAAGGCATATTTTGTATTCAGTCCGGGTGGTGATGGGGAGCCAGTGAAGTGAGTGGAGGATGGGTGTGATGTGGTCGTGTTTACGCACTCTCATCAGGATCCTAACAGCACTGTTCTGGATGTATTGGAGCCTCTGGAGGCTAGAATCCAGATGATAAGTTTGTTACAGTAATCCAGCCTGAAGGAGACAAAGGCGTGGACAATTTTTCAGCATCTGGGAGGGTGAGTGTGGGACGGATTTTGGAAATGTTTCTGAGGTGGAAAATGGAGGTTTTGCATAGGTGTTTGATGTGGGCCTCAAAGTTTAGGTGAGGGTCAATTTTCACACCCAGGTTGGTGACGGTGGATGAGAGGGGAAGGTCATGGCCGGAGAAGGAGATGCTGGTTATGGGGGAAGATTGGACCTGGTGGGGGGTGCCAATTAGGATGGCTTCGGTTTTTGAGCTCTTTAGTTGTAGGAAGTTTGAAGTACATGTACATTACAGTGAAATGCTTGGTTCTGTATGAGCCCCTGGGAATGTGCTTCATACAGTAAAAAGGTGAGTGTTTGTGAGCATGTGGATGTGTGTGCAATGAGTGTAGATGGATGGGTTGGTGTTACATAGAGTCATTGAGCATCATGATGGCCGGGGGATCGAAGTGAGGTCACAAGTCATCAGAATAACAAAGCCCATCAGACTGGAAGGTCTGAAAAAAATTGGAGATCCCTCAAAAGGACCCAAGGTCTGTGCCCGGTCACATATTAGCATAGTAGGTATTTGTAATAATATAGGCTAAGTAGATTCCTTAGTAGAAGAGTACATACTAGTAAAAGACAGTTTCCCTCACAATACTGTTTTAGGACATAATACATACATTTTCCTCTCTGATTTAAGTAATTTAATTTTGTATGTAGATCTGATCTTCCATGTGAAAAACCACAAGACCTGTGCTTATTTACAAACAAACCTCACTCAAATTCAGTTTATTACAACTATTCCATATATTGCTGTGTAACCTATCGGTATCTTCTCCTGCCTCTTGGATAGGGCTCATATACTGTACTGTATACTTACAATAGAATGTGCGCCTTGTATCTAGTTTACATACAATGTGATTATTTAACCATTTGTATGTACTTATAAGTAATAGTTTGAACATGAGTGACATCCTCTACCTTGAACAATGATAACTATCAGAATAAAAGCTCCTTTCAGAAAGAGAAAGTGACAGATTTCAAAGTCAAAAGTCAACTTTATTGTCAGTTTTCCATTTGTGCAAGACATACAGAAAATTGTAATTGCATATATATCAAAGTGCATCCATATCTCAAAGTGCGTCCTCCCTCCTGTCATATCTCAAAGTGCGTCCTCCCTCCTGTCATATCTCAAAGTGTGTCCTCCCTCCTGTCATATCTCAAAGTGTGTCCTCCCTCCTGTCATATCTCAAAGTGTGTCCTCCCTCCTGTCATATCTCAAAGTGTGTCCTCCCTCCTGTCATATCTCAAAGTGCGTCCTCCCTCCTGTCATATCTCAAAGTGTGTCCTCCCTCCTGTCATATCTCAAAGTGTGTCCTCCTCCCTGTCATATCTCAAAGTGTGTCATCCCTCCTGTCATATCTCAAAGTGTGTCCTCCTCCCTGTCATATCTCAAAGTGTGTCCTCCTCCCTGTCATATCTCAAAGTGTGTCCTCCTCCCTGTCATATCTCAAAGTGTGTCCTCCCTCCTGTCATATCTCAAAGTGTGTCCTCCTCCCTGTCATATCTCAAAGTGTGTCCTCCCTCCTGTCATATCTCAAAGTGCGTCCTCCCTCCTGTCATATCTCAAAGTGTGTCCTCCTCCCTGTCATATCTCAAAGTGCGTCCTCCCTCCTGTCATATCTCAAAGTGCGTCCTCCCTCCTGTCATATCTCAAAGTGTGTCCTCCTCCCTGTCATATCTCAAAGTGCGTCCTCCCTCCTGTCATATCTCAAAGTGTGTCCTCCCTCCTGTCATATCTCAAAGTGCGTCCTCCCTCCTGTCATATCTCAAAGTGCGTCCTCCTCCCTGTCATATCTCAAAGTGTGTCCTCCTCCCTGTCATATCTCCACAGGTTTCGAAGGTGATGCCTGGAGACACCTTCTACTTTTCTATCTTGAGGCACCCAGTGGCCATGACGGAGTCCATCTTCATCTACTACAAGAGCATCCCTGCCTTCCACAAGGCTCGCAACCTGGACGACTTCCTCGACAACGGTTGGCGTGACTACAACACATCTCAGACCAACAACCACTATGCTCGCAACATTCTCGCCTTCGACTTTGGTTTCGACAACAACGTCTCAGCCAACTTTCCAGACATTGAGGAGAGAGTCAGCACAGCTGTTTCTGCCATAGAGCGGGATTTTGACCTTATTCTCATTTCGGAATACTTTGACGAGTCTATGATCTTGCTCAAGCACGCCCTGTGCTGGTCTCTGGATGACGTGGTCTCCTTTAAACTCAACAGTCGTAGTGAACGGACGCGCCACGCGCTTTCGTCAGACACCGCTGACAAGATCAAAATGTGGAACGCTTTAGACTGGAGGTTTTACCTGCACTTTAACGCCACCTTCTGGCAAAGAGTGGACCGCCGGTTTGGGCGAGAACGGATGCGGAGGGAAGTATCTCATTTGCGAGAGCGAAGGGCACAGCTGGCGAAGGTCTGCCTGGAGGACGGCGTGGCGGTGGATCCCGCGCAGATAAAAGACGCCGGCCTGAAGCCGTTTCAATACGGAGCGGCCGTCATCCAGGGGTACAATCTGAACCCCGATCTGGACGGGCCGACGAAAACACGATGTCAGAACCTTATCACTCCGGAGCTGCAGTACACAGACGCGCTCTACTCCAAGCAGTTCCCAGAGCTAGCCGCTAGGCAGAGGAAAGCCGCTAAGATGGCCGCTTCCCAGCGCCAGGCCGTCGCAAACCGAACAGCCGCGATGGGACAGGTGAGGCTCAGGGAGGCCCAGGTCAGGAGAGCCGCGAAGAACGGGCTCAAAGACTCAGACATTCAGCACCAAGAGGTCCCTCCCCCGGAGAACGCCTTGTCAAAACACACAGCACTTCAACGTCACAGAAACATGCCATGAGACGTCACTCCCAATGACAATGAGTGGGACTGTGACAATGTTACATGGCACTACTGACCGGTCAATCTGGTCATTTAATCTGTTCATGCTGCCCGGACGTTTGCCCCGTAAACAGTACTTTCAAAGTATTGAAACTGACGTTTCTCTGTTTTGGGTTTAATGTGGTTAATACAAGCACAGTGAAACTGGAGATAGATGGAGGATCGTAGAAATGGAGAAAGAGTAACGAGGGTCTCTTCAATCGCTACAATAATCTGTCCGTCTGAACGGAAAGGACAATTATTGATCCACATTTTCAAATAATAATAAGATCATCAATCTACTTGTTTCTCTGTCACACTGAGTGAAACATTGAGTTGTTATGGTTGACACAAGACCAAATAATATTTATTAATCTAATGACTTGAGGGGGCGGGGGGTGAAGTGAGCCTGTTTGTCTGTCCTTCTCATTTAAAAAACGACAAACGACTCTTGTTTCTACTGCTAACGGGAATTCCTCACTACGTCTCCACCACCTACATTTTAATGGCTTTGTGATTTTCATATTTCCATCTGGGTTATCACATCCCATAGAGCAAAACTTAATTTAACTTTTTATTATTTATTTCGGAATGTTCTTTTTTTTTTTCACTTAAAGGAACACACCAACATTATGGGAAATGCGCTTACCATCTTCTCCAGAGTCAGTGAGAAGAGAGATACCAATTTCCTCCCTGTGTGTTCAGTAGAAAGCTATCCAGCTGCATGCTAGCCTAGTTTAGCACAAATGAATGGAAGCAGAAACGGATCAGCTAACCTAGCTTAAAACTCTGGTGCTTTTGGCCAACAACTAGGCTAGTGGTCCGTATCCGCTTCCATTCATTTGTGCTAAGCTAGGCTAGCTTGTAGACAGATAGAAATTTATGATGAATTGAAAATGGGGGACCCTGATGTAAACAAGACGAAAGTCTTTCTCTGGTCTGCATCCCCTTAACAATTGTGTGTATTGAGCCGTACTGTATTGTACCCATTCTGCAATCTGTTAATAAAGTTTTCAATCAATCAATCAATCAAATTGGTATCTATCTACTTGTCTGACTCTGGAGAAGACGGTAAGTGCATTTCCCATTTTATTTTTATTTATCCAGGAATGTCCCATTGAGATACAGGATCTCTTCCAGGGAGTCCTGACCAACACGGCACACAGGTTTCAACATAAAAACAAGGGCATTAAACAAAAAACATACAAATCAAATACAAACACAGAAGGCCATTTGTGCAGTGTATAATGTTGGTGTGTTCCTTTAATACAGCTATTCAATAATCCAATTTCAGCCAAATGTACCAGTACAGACTGGTTTGACTGACATCAGGTGTGCCATGTCAGATGGAACCTGATCTAAAATCTAATCTAAGGTCTTTTTATTTGACTGACATAATTCCACAGTCAAATGGAACCTAATCTAAAGGTTTACTATTTGTATTTATTATTAAAATGTTTAGGAATAAGGGCACTTTCACACCTATTGTTGCAGTTTTCATTGGTTCTTATATTTCACATTGTTGACAAACAAACCAAACCTTCTCATCAAAACCATGTGATCATGCAGGTCAGCCTTTTATTAGAGAACATATTGATCTCAACTTGGGGTGGCAGACTATAGATTTTACAATTCACTGTTAAATGTGTTAATTATGTATTAATTATGCCCCACAGTCTCAGGCTTCTGTCACCTGAGTTCGGCATGTGAGGTATCTGTTAATGTTTACAACATTATTTGGCTATTTTGAATTTACCAGCAGCAAAAGAAATAACCTTGTGGTGGTGTAAAATTGCACCAAAGCTTCATTACATGCATAATTATTAAGGTATTTTGCTGCTTTTGGTCAGATTATTTTCACATCTCAAATGAACCAGTCCAGGGTTCATTCAGAAGTGGACCAACACCATCTCAAACAGACCAGGGTGAGACCACCTCAAACAGGACCAGGGTGAGACCACCTCAAACAGGCGGACCAGGGTGCGACCACCTCAAACAGGTGGACCAGGGTGAGACCACCTCAAACAGGTGGACCAGGGTGAGACCACCTCAAACAGGTGGACCAGGGTGAGACCACCTCAAACAGGTGGACCAGGGTGAGACCACCTCAAACAGGTGGACCAGGGTGAGACCACCTCAAACAGGTGGACCAGGGTGAGACCACCTCAAACAGGTGGACCAGGGTGAGACCACCTCAAACAGACCAGGGTGAGACCACCTCAAACAGGCAGACCAGAGTGTGGTTTAGGGCTGACCCCTATTAGTCGAATAGTCGACTAATCGATCGAAAGGAGCCGTAGTCGACTGCCAACCTCTTAGTCGAATAATTTTTTTTTAATATATATATATATATATTTTTTATATATATATTTTTTGTAGCATTCTTTCCAAAAGAAAAGAGGCCTAGAAGCGTGGCTAACGCTAATGGCAGCATACCAGAGGCTAACTGCCTAAGAAAACAGGCACAGAGGCACTGAACGAGGATTTCACCCATCTAATGAACACACAGACTAGACAAATATCAAGATGTATCCATCAGTGGACCAATTGCATGCTTTTGCAGAGGACAAGAAACCTTCAGTCGACTCCTTCAGACATTAAGCACCCCCCACAGCCCAAATGGAATGATACAAAAAAAAATTATAATAATAATAATAATTATACTTTTTTTTCCAGATACTTTTTTTTCATAGTCGACTATCGGCTAATTTCGGCCAATCATAGTAGACTATCCAAATCCTTAGTCGGGGACAGCCCTAGTGTGGTTGTTTGGTGCAGACCCGAGTTTGATTGCAGTATTCACATGAACCCAAATGAACCGCACCACAGGTGTAAATGCTCTACTGACCTAGACAAGACAGTATACATTGGTAGACAGTATACATTGGTAATATATTATTGAAATTGATCTAAGCTTTAATTCTTTAATATTATTTTATAGAGCAATGTTGTGCAAGACGTCGACTCTTGGTGACAACTTGTGTCTTTGACATTGTAGTTATTGACTTTGTTATTCTGGAATGAAATACATAATACTAGTTTTGTTCCACTTGTTCCATAAATGATGAATAGGTTCATTACTGATGGAGTGGAAACAGTTGTAACAACGCTTCTCTCTATTATCAGAGAGGTCATTATGAGTTCTCAAACGATGTTCTTAGAATACCAAATACTTAGTGTTTTTAAATTGATGCTTTGTGATTCTTACTGCACTTTAGTTTGGTTTGTTGTGAATAATAATCTGAGTGAGAAATCAAAATGTTTGATGATTTGTGATTATTTTGATGATTTTGAGTGTCTCTGTATCACAAATAATAATTACCTGCCTTTAAAAATGATGTCTACGTCTGGCAGGGATGCTCGATATTGGCTTTTTTACCGATACCGATATACCGATATCAACCGATACCGATATATGCAGGGTTTCCCCCCTCCCAAAAAACTGAATAATTTCAGGTAATTAACATTACATAGAGATAGATAGATAGATACTTTATTAATCCCCTTGGGGAAATGCAGGGTATCTCTCAGCTCACACAGTATACAGACGTTGACAGTTCTCATTCAGTTGTTTCACGTTATGTCTGCATCATGAATTAAAAATAAGCACATGATAAAATTCTATTAAATCATATCCATCAATATCAATAAGAGCGTGATGAGATAAAAGCAGGTGTATAAAACAAGTGTGTAAAAACAGGTGTATAAAAAACAGGTGTAAAAAAAAACAGGTGTAAAAACAGGTGTGTGGGGAACAGGTCAGAGGTCAGAGGTCAAGGTCCCCCGCACTATATTGTGCTGTTGTACAGTCTGATGGCAGTGGGGACAAAGGACCCCCTATGCCGCTCAGTCCGTGAGTGCAGGGAGATTAGCCATCTGTATCTCTTGTTGTGGAATTAATACAACATTATGCATACTTTTGACAAGAAATAAAATCAGAATTTGTTCTTACTTGCTTGCCTGGGTAAATAAAGGTTATAGAAATGTAAAAAAGAAAGAAAAAAGATTTTGAAAACCGATACAGATATTTTCCGATATCACATTTTAATGCCAATATCGGCTGATAATATCGGTAGGCCGATAATATCTGACATCCCATATATATGTCATTCTCAAAATGTTCTCAAATGCTGGCAGGAACAATCTACCCCCTCATGGAGCTGGAATCATTAAAAAGAAAATGATTGAAATGTGCTACTGTGGCCCAGGTCTCCACCTTATTCTAGTATCTGTAAACACATTCATTAGGAGTCTGTTGTAACGTTCAGGGTTCGGTCCTACCTTAGGATTGAATCCTACTGTCTGTCTGGACTGGAGTACTACACATTGTTGTTGGGTTTGCACTAATTGTATGTCACTTCTGGTTTGCTGTCTCGCACTGATTGACTGTCACATCTCGATGCTGTCACTGGCTGACATTCTGGCTGTCACTAATTGACACGTTGGTATGTTAGGAATGTGGCCTTATAATGACTCCTGTTCTCTTGTTCCCTGCTGGAGCTTCAGATATCCCTACGAGCAGACTGCCTGAACGAGTGCTGACCCGATTACACTTTAGTGTTGTTCTCTGTTGGCGCTTGGCGTCCTTTCGTGTTCCGCTACTGCTCATGTGTTCTCACAATAAAGAGGACACACATTGTGTTCTGCTACTGCTCATGTGTTCTCACAATAAAGAGGACACACATTGTGTTCTGCTACTGCTCATGTGTTCTCACAATAAAGAGGACACACATTGTGTTCTGCTACTGCTCATGTGTTCTCACAATAAAGAGGACACACATTGTGTTCCGCTACTGCTCATGTGTTCTCACAATAAAGAGGACACACATTGTTTTGAAGAGCAAAACACTTCTCCGTCTCTTTCATTCCTCGACCATTGGAACTCCCACCTAACTGCTATCGTAACAGTCTGTAATACATACACGTGCATAAAAGTGCATATAGTCGTTAAGATCTTTATCTGGAACATGTTTATTTTTTTGGGTTTTCATCACGTCTTTCAAAATGTCATTGTCAATGTTAATTGTAATGTTTTTTCATTTAGATAACTTTTTAAGACAGATATTGTTCTAATTGTCTCCCTACTGATTACCCTACATAAGGGTTAAATAATTTTAGCAAGTATAAGTCATAATAATCATTCAAATAAAGCATTGCTGCGATAATGACGTTCTGTAAAAGCACAATGGTCCTCATTCTCGAACGGACATACCAAGGAACTCCTTCATAACTCGATTTACGAACGTATTCGGAATTCTTCTCGAACGGCTTCGTATTGTAAATTCGTTGTAGGATTTACGAACTTGAGGGCGGCTGGGTGGCGCAGCGGACACCAACGCAAGAGACACCGGGTTCGAATCCGGCTGTTGGCGTTGCCTCCGGCTTGGGCCGGCTGTCATACTAACTCAATTGGCAGAGTTAGCGGGTGGGAAGTCGAAGGGTGGTACACTGTAAAAATAAATGTTTTTTCACAGGAAATTCACTGTATTATTTTACAGATTACCTTTGGTGTTCTACTTTAAGTGTAAATACCATAAACATACAGTAAATTACCTTTTATCAAAATATTAACCATTAAATAAAGGTTGTAATCTGTAAATGTATTTGATTTTACTGTAATTTGACCAGAAGTATTTGGAAACCATTGATGCCAGACATTTACCGTTTTCTTGCAGCTTTTATTTCTTACAGTGTAGTCTAGTCGTTGTGAACAGCGACTCCTACAGGTCGGTCAGGGCGCCTGCACAGCAAAGTCAGGAAAATGACGGGGGTAGTGTGAGCCTCCTACACGTTACTCCTCGCCAAATGAGAGTCCGCGCTGGCAGGTGAAAAGATGTGACAGGCTGCCTCCACATGTATCGGAGGGGACATGTGATGCAAGGCTTCTATCCTCCCTACAACAGCCCAGTGGGGGGCTTATGCGAGCAACGATCAGGACAGGGGAGGGAGAATTGGCACGAGAGGAAAAGGCAGTCATAAGTCGGACGTAAATCGGACAGACCGGTGTGTGCCCGTGTTTTTAACATCTTTCTTTGGGTGAAATCCTTGGGGATTGTGTCACTTCAATTGTACAGACATTTATTTGGTTTTATTTATTTATTACATTTCTTGCGCACATCTAAGAGCCAGTGGAGAAACAGCTTGGTGATGATGCATAAGGCATGTGTCGGTTATTGCACTTTTTACTTCTTACTGATGACTATTTTTAAACTGAATCATTTTAAACTATTCTTATTATTTGCTATGCTCGCTCATGCCTGTATTTTTTATGTCCGTCGGTTATTGCACTTTTTAATTACTGAATAGAGAGCCTATTAGGATGCTAGATCCTAATGTGAAACACTATGCTTATGGCAGATCAATCAGCATGGATTGTCTGTAAACTTTAATACATGGCAGTTTGGTTTGTTAGAACAGACTGTAATCTTATGCTTATGGCAGATCAATCAGCATGGATTGTCTGTAAACTTTAATACATGGCAGTTTGGTTTGTTAGAACAGACTGTAATCTTCACTTGCTTATGGCAGATCAATCAGCATGGATTGTCTGTAAACTTTTCACTTGCTTATGGCAGATCAATCAGCATGGATTGTCTGTAAACTTTCACTTGCTTATGGCAGATCAATCAGCATGGATTGTCTGTAAACTTTATGCATTGTTGTCACTTGCCATATCTTGCTATGCTCGCTCATGCCTGTATTTTTTATGTCCGTTCTATTTTATAATTTTTATTTTATTTTATCTTATTTTTATTTTACTATTTTTAAACTGAATCATTTTAAACTATTTTTACTATTTGTGTTACTGAAAACTGTAAGCGGAGAGCCTATTGGGATGCTAGATCCTAATGTGAAACACTGTGATTCTACCTGTCTATCTTTTTATGCTCGCTTATGCCTGTATTTTTTACTGTTGTGAAGCACTTTGAACTGCAACCTCTGTATGAAAAGTGCTATACAAATAAAGTTATTATTATTATTATTATTATTATTATTATTATAAGGCAGATGCACTCAGTGCACACATACACACATGTTACAGTAGGCTTCTATTATTGTAATGACTTGTTTTATTAGGAAATATATGGATATGCACTGCCCTATAGTAGTAAGTCATACTGCAGAACTGTGTGTGTGCGCTGAGTGCATCTTTTTTATTTATTTATTTTCGGACATGGTTCGTTGAGTCATGACCAGGGGCGGACTGGGACACAAATTCAGCCCGGGACATTCAGATGCACCAGCCCACACACCGGCCCATGCACCGGCCCACTCACCGGCCCCCGAAACCGGCCCACACAACGGCCATTATGAAACACTCATCCAGTATTAAACAGCCCAAGGCTGTGGCTAAGGAGTCAACATCAGGGAGACCAAATCTACACCCCGCCCCTAGACAGTGCATGCACACACACACACACACACACACACACACACACACACACACACACACGCACGCACACACGCACGCACACACACACCTACACACACGCACGCACGCACGCATACACACACACACACACACACACACACACACACACATTTATACCGTTACTTCCTGTCATTGGCATACTTTTTGCCTCATTAGCCTAGGGATTAAGGATACATGAAGTATTAACTACACCATAATAATATTGAGGTTTTGATCCATAGAAAGGTCTGTGCTACACAATTTCAGTTAGATTAGATTTATTGTCCTTTAATTTTGCACTCATGACATTAGTTGCTTGCCGTTTAATCAACATCGAAAGAACCCCCACTTCCTCCCAGACACCCATTCCAAGAGCCTGTTCGCTTTCCAGGTCTCTCTCTCTCTCTCTCTCTCTCTCTCTCTCTCTCTCTCTCTCTCTCTCTCTCTCTCTCTCTCTCTCTCTCTCTCTCTCTCTCTGTGTGTGTCTCTCTCTCTCTGGTCTGTGTGTCTCTCTCTCTCTGTCTGTGTGTCTCTCTGTCTGTGTGTCTCTTTGTCTGTGTGTCTCTCTGTCTCTCTCTCTCTCTCTCTCTCTCTCTGTGTCTCTCTCTCTCTGTCTGTGTGTCTCTCTCTCTGTCTGTGTTTCAAGTTTCTTTAATAGTTGTCATACAGAAGTACAGAATACTTTCATACAAAATGCTTCTTACTGTTACGCTCCAGAGACTGTGCTAGACAAGATAGTATCAAATAACATAGTATAGCATGTAAATTAGAAGTAGAAAATGAGGTCCCAGTGTTCAGTATAGACATATGTACAATGTTCGATGCAGAATAGACATAACTGAGTTACCATATAATATACAATACTATGCAGTGTACTAATGTACAATACTATATAGTGCAAAGCAGAAATGGGATGAGGTACAATTTAGGTACAATTTACAGTAAGGTGTACGAGTTGTAGTGCAATCCTTCATCAATAAATATAAAGTGTGGGGAGTGGGTGCTACAGTGTGTTTGTTTAAAGTGAGTGTGTGCTATAAAGTGTGGGGAGTGGGTGCTACAGTGTGTTTGTTTAAAGTGAGTGTGTGCGTGTGGATGTGTGTGCTATGTGCGTTTGATGGTTGTTGTTGTGTAGTGTTCATTGTTCGTTGAGCAGCCTGATGGCCTGGGGATAGAAGCTTCTTCTGAGTCTTTCTGTGCTCGCCTTGAGACTCCGGTATCGCTTGCCTGACCGCAGCAGTTCAAAGAGGCAGTTGTTCGGGTGACTGGAGTCTTTAATGATTCTCTTAGCCTTGCCCCTGCACCGCTTGTTGTAAATGTTCTGGAGGGTGGGGAGCCCCCCTCCAATTGTGCGTTCGGCTGAACGTGTCACTCTTTGTAGTCTGCTTCGGTCTTGTGCAGTGCTATTCCTAAACCAGGAGGTGATGTTGCCAGTCAGGATGCTCTCTATTGTACATGAGTAGAAGTTCTTAAGGATCTTCTGACTGACTTGGAACTTCCTTAGGCGCCTGAGGAAGTAGAGGCGTTGTCGTGCCTTCTTCACAACACTGTCAATGTGTGTGGTCCATGTCAAGTCCTCGGATATGTAGGCTCCGAGGTACTTAAAGCTGTTGACTCTCTCAACCGGTGCCCCGTCGATGCTGATGGGGCTGTAGTCCTTGACCCCCGACCTCCTGAAGTCCACAATCATCTCCTTTGTTTTGCTGATGTTCAGGGAGAGGCTGTTTTCCTGGCACCATCCCGCCAGGACCTTGACCTCTTCCAGGTAGGCCCTCTCGTCGTTGGCAGAGATCAGGCCCACCACCACCACTGTGTCGTCAGCAAATTTGATGATTGTGTTGCTACTCCGCTGAGCCACACAGTCGTGTGTGTACAGGGAGTAGAGGAGGGGACTCAGAACACAGCCCTGGGGGCCCCTATGTTGAGGGTGATGGATGAGGAGGTGCAGTTGCCTGCTCTCACCACCTGGGGTCTGCCCGTCAGGAAGTCCAAGACCCACTGGCAGAGGTCATACTTCAAGCCCAGGTCCCTGAGCTTGGCTATGAGTTTGGAGGGGACTATGGTAATCAATGCCGAGCTGTAGTCGATGAATAGCATTCTCACATAGTTCCCCTTCCTCTTGTCCAGGTGTGATGCTGCTGTGTGCAGCACATGGGCTATGGCGTCCTCCGTGGACCTGTTGGGGCGGTATGCAAATTGCAGGGGGTCCATGTTGATGGGGAGGGAGGAGCAGATGTAGCCCTTTACTAGCTTCTCAAAGCACTTCATGGCTATGGAGGTGAGAGCTACAGGGCGGTAGTCGTTGAGGCAAGCATGCTTGGATTTTTTGGGTACAGGGATAATAGTGGACTTCTTCAGGCAGGTGGGGATGACAGCCTGTTCTAAGGACAGGTTAAATATGTCAGTGAATACCGGGGCCAGTTGGTCGGCACAGACTTTTAGGACGCGGCCGGGGATGCCGTCCGGTCCTGCTGCCTTCCTGATATTCACTTTTTTAAAGGTCCGCCTCACCTCATGCTCTGTTACCTATCAGCAGCAGACCCCCCCCCCCCCCCATTGCCGTGGCTTGTGGGCTGGTGTTGTTATTACCAGCATCAAACCTTGCATAGAAGGTATTGAGGTCATTTGCTAAGGAGATGTCACTGTTCAGTTTGAGGGAGGTGCCTTTGTAGTCTGTCATCGTTTTGAGCCCCTGCCACATAGCTCTGGAGTCAGCCTGTTCAAACTGGAGTTCAATTTTATCCCTGTAGCGCCGTTTGGCCTCTGTCACTGTCCTCCTTACGTTGTATCGCGCCACCTTGTGGTCATTCATGTTGCCTGCCACCAGGCCGTCGTTGTATGCTTTGGTGCACGCTTTCAGAGCTTCACGGACGGATTTGTCTACCCAGGGTTTTTGATTTGGGTAAACTCTAATTGTGGTAGTGGGGATTGTTTCTTCCACCAAAGTACGAACATAGTCCAGCACTGTCTCCGTGTATGTGAGGTTCGCCTCTTCCCTGGACCTTTGATTCCTGTTCCCTGGACCTTTAATTCCCTTCTCCTCACCTCTCCAGCCCCCACCCTCGCGTTCGTTTAGTCTCGTCTGCTCTTCAGCAGCCCACACCCTTGGACTATCTTTCATTATCTGTTTGATTGGTCCGTGCCGAACACACACTTCTAGTTCAAGTATCAATTACCATCACGCACCTGATGTGTGTTCTAATTAGCGCCCCAGTGGGCTTTAAATACCTCGCTCTTCCCCCCAGTCCTGGTCGGGTCGTTCCGTATCATATCTCTATCTGTTAGGCTCCTACGGGAGTTTCTGTTTCTGTATTCTGTATGCTGTTTCATCTCCAGCGTGAGACGAGGTGCAAGCCTTTGCCACCTGTCGCCGTTTGCCTGGAGTGGGACACAGTACTGCGCTCTCTAATTCTCTACGGGAGGTATTCCAGTGTTCCACTCCACACCCCGCGCCAGATGCGCTCTCCGAACCGGCGCGTTCTCCAAGCAGACGCACACCACTCCAGACCCCGCGCCAGATGCGCTCTCCGAACCGGCGCGTTCTCCAAGCAGACGCACACCACTCCAGACCCCGCGCCAGATGCGCTCTCCGAACCGGCGCGTTCTCCAAGCAGACGCGCACCTCTCCAGACCCCGCGCCAGATGCGCTCTCCGAACCGGCGCGTTCTCCAAGCAGACGCGCACCTCTCCAGACCCCGCGCCAGATGCGCTCTCCGAACCGGCGCGTTCTCCAAGCAGACGCGCTCCACTCCAGACGCGCATCGCTCTCTAATCCTCTACGGGAGGATGCGTCTCTCCGAGCCGGCGCGCTCTCCTCCAGACGTCTAGCCTGCACGCTCCTACTCCATCCCTGTAAGCAGCTCTGACCCTTGCCCTGTCCAAGGCCTTAACCCTGTTCTCTCTGTCCCTGTCTCCAGCCCGCCTCCGCGGGCCTCTGTCCCTGTACCCCTCTCCAGTTCCCTTGCCCTGGCCCTGTCCTTAGCCTTCCCTTAGCCTTCCCCTTAGCCAGCTCGCCTCTTAAAGGCACATTGCCCTTTTCCCTAGTTCTTGTTTTCCAGTGTTTTTGTGTTCTCCCTTAAAGGGACAGTGCCGCTTTTCTTTTGTATTCAATAAATGCCCAGTTCTTGGCTTACTCTCATACCTGTCTTGTGTTGTGCGATTGGGGTCGGTTACAAACCATAACAGTACGACCCGACCAGTCGACGACCCCAGCCAGCACAGACGGTGTATGTTGAGTTTTCCCTTTTTTTGTTCCCTTGTTAGCTCCCCTGTTAGCCCGTTAGCTCCCCTGTTAGCCTGTTAGCTCCCCTGTTAGCCTTTGTTAGCTTCCCTGTTAGCTCCCCTGTTAGCCTTTGTTAGCTCCCCTGTTAGCCTGTTAGTCTCCCCTGTTAGCTCCCCTGTTAGCTTCCCTGTTGGCTCCCCTGTTAGCCTGTTAGCTCCCCTGTTAGCCTCGTTAGCTCCCCTGCAGCTTGCCAGGCCTCTACTACCAGCATGGCCCCAGTCTGCTAGCTTAGCCCCGGCTGCTAGCACAGCCTCTATGTTAATGCAGCCCTTGCAGCTAGCATAGGCCCTGTAGCTAGCCATGCCCAGGCAGCTAACCTGGTCCCTCTGCTAGCCCCACTTTTGGTGTAGCTTCCCCGCTAGCATGGCCCAATTTTTTGTTTGTTGCCTTGTTTATGTCCCCTGCCCCTCTGTCTGTATTTTTGGGTCGCCCGGTGGCTCCCGTGGAGGGGGGAGTACTGTGAGGTTCGCCTCTTTCCTGGACCTTTGATTCCTGTTCCCTGGACCTTTAATTCCCTTCTCCTCACCTCTCCAGCCCCCACCCTCGCGTTCGTTTAGTCTCGTCTGCTCTTCAGCAGCCCACACCCTTGGACTATCTTTCATTATCTGTTTGATTGGTCCGTGCCGAACACACACTTCTAGTTCAAGTATCAATTACCATCACGCACCTGATGTGTGTTCTAATTAGCGCCCCAGTGGGCTTTAAATACCTCGCTCTTCCCCCCAGTCCTGGTCGGGTCGTTCCGTATCATATCTCTATCTGTTAGGCTCCTACGGGAGTTTCTGTTTCTGTATTATGTATGCTGTTTCATCTCCGGCGTGAGACGAGGTGCAAGCCTTCGCCACCTGTCGCCGTTTACCTGGAGTGGGACACAGTACTGCGCTCTCTAATTCTCTACGGGAGGTATTCCAGTGTTCCACTCCAGACCCCGCGCCAGATGCGCTCTCCGAACCGGCGCGTTCTCCAAGCAGACGCACACCACTCCAGACCCCGCGCCAGATGCGCTCTCCGAACCGGCGCGTTCTCCAAGCAGACGCACACCACTCCAGACCCCGCGCCAGATGCGCTCTCCAAACCGGCGCGTTCTCCAAGCAGACGCACACCACTCCAGACCCCGCGCCAGATGCGCTCTCCGAACCGGCGCGTTCTCCAAGCAGACGCACACCACTCCAGACCCCGCGCCAGATGCGCTCTCCGAACCGGCGCGTTCTCCAAGCAGACGCACACCACTCCAGACCCCGCGCCAGATGCGCTCTCCGAACCGGCGCGTTCTCCAAGCAGACGCGCACCTCTCCAGACCCCGCGCCAGATGCGCTCTCCGAACCGGCGCGTTCTCCAAGCAGACGCGCACCTCTCCAGACCCCGCGCCAGATGCGCTCTCCGAACCGGCGCGTTCTCCAAGCAGACACGCTCCACTCCAGACGCGCATCGCTCTCTAATCCTCTACGGGAGGATGCGTCTCTCCGAGCCGGCGCGCTCTCCTCCAGACGTCTAGCCTGCGCGCTCCTACTCCATCCCTGTAAGCAGCTCTGACCCTCGCCCTGTCCAAGGCCTTAACCCTGTTCTCTCTGTCCCTGTCTCCAGCCCGCCTCCGCGGGCCTCTGTCCCTGTACCCCTCTCCAGTTCCCTTGCCCTGGCCCTGTCCTTAGCCTTCCCTTAGCCTTCCCCTTAGCCAGCTCGCCTCTTAAAGGCACATTGCCCTTTTCCCTAGTTCTTGTTTTCCAGTGTTTTTGTGTTCTCCCTTAACACTTTGAACGCCACTAGGGGGAGACGGCAAATCCCCCACCGTGCCAGACTCTTAAGAGGCTGATTTAGCGAAAACACATGATTTCCGCGGATAGATTTCTATATTATATATTTTAGCTATGTGGAAATGGTTGGGCTCATTTGACAATATGCTAGTTGATGTACAATACGCCAAAAGCCATTTGTTGATCCATGCCGTCGTTCGTTCACAATTCCACGCCAAAAAAGGTAAACACAAGCCCAAATTCAGCTGCATTTCCTCAAAGCCGAGATATGATCGTTTTGCTGCAGCAGCGCGAATCATTTCCTCGTCTGAAACACATTGTCCAAGTGCAATAATGTCATGCACTGTACACACAACACTTAGTGGTGTTTATCATTCATGAAATGCAATGCATATATTATATAGAGATATTTGTATCGATCACGTTGTATGCCTATATGCATTTTTATAATAATGTGTAGCTGTATGCTTCAATTCCACACAATTACCGTACACATCTCTCGGCATACTAATATTACATATAGACATTTTCAAGGTAAATCAAAAATATGTATAGAAAACGCAGCAATTTAGCAAAACTGTGCATACGCTTCACATTCGATAAATGGGGGGGGGGGGGGGGGGAGATCATGATTGCATTTATTCCAAGTGCATAATGTCACACATTGTACACTATGCACTTGGAATAAATGCAATCATGATTGTTACAAAGGATCAGATTAAACCGAATATATATATTTATTTATTGATATATATTGCATAGTATTTGTATATCGTTTGATATCCCTTGTATATTCCTTGTACATATACACGGAATATCCCTTTAGCCTACTACAGACCATAATATTTCATTCTCCTATTGGACAGCGGTCCACCGGCGCCAGGACCGCGCCTCCGGAGTCAGGTTCAAAGTCACCGTCAAGACATGTCTGGACATGCCCGGCCTTGCCCAGGGATACGCGACAGAAATGAGATTGGCACTAGTTTGTTCACTGTGCATATAAATACGGCGCAGGTGAATACAGAAGTATGTTACCCAATAAGTTGAAGCCTCACCCACGATACAACGTGCGGTGAAGTATGGCCTGTTTGGCCCCAGAATAGAGCATTGAGACCGCGTGCGAATTAATAACTGAATTGTCAGAGTTTGGCGCTATACCGTCGAGTGCGACATATTTCTATTAAGTCAATAATAGTCTATTTGTGTATAGTGTATCGTGCGGCTAAAGTTCTACAGTGACCAGCATCCCCAACGCTTCCTCGTATTAGCTAGAGTTCTTATCCAGGCTGGGCTGCTTTCATTGCGCTTTCACCCGAGGAGACCTAGACGAGAACCGTGTGGACATGTACACTGGATTAATCTACCCGACGACTACATAGCCCTTTGCGGCTGGAATATATTTGCTTTGGTCCTGTGATTTATGGAACGGAGAATCGCCGACGCCTGCACGTGTTGGATATACCCCGAGAGGAGCCAAGTCGAGTCGGCGCCTCAGAGAGCCTGAGGCCGACTAGCTTTCTTCACTGTGGAGCTACAGTCTACGGAGAACAGCTGTATTCGTCTGTGGATCAAGAGGCTATTGCACCGTCTCCTGTACTCGGAGTCTCCTTAGTCATCGTTGACCAGACTCTCTACTACCGACAGATCTTCTACCCCTGCTGGCTTACAACCAGGGGGACCCTTCCAGTATCTCCCGCTATATTACTAGTGTACCATAGATATAATTCCCTAAGATTCAGGTTGTATAACTACCTCCTGCGTAACCAGAGAATGGACATTCATTGTTGATTTGCCTACGCACATTCCTTTGCCTTACAAGTGCATTCAAAGTATAATAGAAAGTATATTATGTACCTTTTGCTCCATTAAATACTTGATTATACCTTTGTGTGGAACCGATTTCATTGTGGGAAGTGTTCATCATATTCATATATCATGTACTGTATGGCCAGTAATTAAAGTACATAAAGCGGTAGTGGTTTAATGATACCATACTTATCAATACAGTCAGGGAATTGTACCCCTCAGTTACAATTGGTCCTTCGAGCCGGAGGGTAACTAGTGTAATATTAATATAGTGGTATTAATATTGACATGGCCTATGATGAACACTCCACAAAACGGTTCTCCTAAAGTAGATCGCCCGCAGCGTAGACGGCAGACACCTCAGTACTTAGAGGATTACGTTGCCAATATACTACCTAGCCTTCTACAGACGGTAAACGCGGAAAAAGTAGATAGTAAAATTATGTCCGACCCTATCGCCCAGGCTACCCCGCCAATAGAGGCCCTAGTGGGTTCTAACGTAACTGACCAAGCTCACGGTAGGGACCAGGAGGGACCTGACACGACTTTACCCCCCGCCAAGACCGAAGAAGTAGTCCCTGGAGAGCTCCAGGATAAAGACAGCTCTCCAGGGATGGAACTCTACCCGCTACAAGAAGAGGAGAGCACCCCGGAGATGGATCTCCAGGACTCGCCACAGGAGAACAGATCTCCAACGAGTACTGCCAGGAGCGGATCACCTCAACCAGCGTCTTCCCCCAGCGAGGCGGACAAGATGCTGGCACAGGCATTCCTCGCCAGCCTAGCAGCCTCAACAGAGCGCGATCGACTCCAAGCACAGACGCTTAGTGAGCGCGAACATTCTTCCATGGAAAGAGAACGCCTTCAAGCGCAGCAACGGAGCGACGAAGATCGTATACGTCTAGAGATTAGACGCCTTCAGACGGAAGAGAATATGGCAAGGGACCGGGCCGATGCCCAGCGCGCCGCTGCCGGTGCCCAAAGAGAAGCCGAGCGCGACCGATTACAAGCGCAGATAATGGAGCAGCTGATCACCAAGGCAACACCCCCTCCCTCCGCACGGGGTTCCAGGGCCTCGTCAAGACAAGGGTCAAGGGCACCCTCCCCTACCCGATCAAGCGACCCTGAGCCCGACCACCAGAGAGAGCCTATACCCCCCTCCGAACTCCTTCCCCGACCGGTCCACGCGAGACCCAGCTACAAGGAAGAAACGGTCTACACCGTGGAGAGGCTAAATAGACGACTACAGGATCTAGAGGACCTGCCAGAGGAAGAAGAAGAGAGAGAGGAGGAGAGTCAAGCCCGACAGCAGCACAGTACTCCACAGGACCAGGAGGTCCAGTACAGCCCAGGCTCTACCCCCGCGGCTCTGCGCTACAGACCCCCGACTCAATTCACGGGTGAGCTTGACGCACGACCAGCCCCGAGGAATAGCACCTGGATACGCGGGCCATGGTACCCAGCAGGTACCAGCCCACCAAGAGGCGTAAGAGGAGACTCGCCTAGGAGGCCTCTCTTCCAACGCTCACCGATGTGCCAGCCATCCATGGCATCATACATTGGCACACCGACGTTTCCGGACTTCACCCACGAGAACAGAGCACAGTACACGGAGCTACGAATGTGCTTAGAGACAATGATGTCCGATGTAGCTGATGAACCGTACAAGTATGCTATCCTGCTGAAGCACCTCAAGGTGCCCCGAGCGCACAATATAGCGCTGGCCTATGCCACCTCTACTACCCCATACACAGCGGCTCTAGCAGCACTCGACCAAAGATATGGACGCATATGGGACTACGTAATACAAGAGATAAGGCATATTGACCGCCTACCCCCAGCCACAGACAATCGCTCACTAGATGACCTGTCTATCAAGGTACAATCCCTGGTAGGGATGCTGGGGGCGCAAAGAGAAAAGGGTATGCACGAACTGTACGCGAACTCTAATGTCGAGAGGATTTTAGAGAAGCTTCCGCCCGCCCGACAAGAGCGCTTCAGGCGGCAAAGAGACCACCGTGATCCTAACGGTCCCGAGCCATCCCTCCTAGACCTAGCCGACTTCCTGGCGAGAGAAGTCAACAGCCTACGGTTGGATATGTTCATGCGGAGCACCCCAAGCTCCAGAGAGGGACCTAGGAGAGCAAACGATGGCCGAAGATTGGTGACCGTCATGCACCAATCAGAATCAGTACCGAGCAGCAAGAACCACAGTACCCCCTCGATGAAAGAGAAGTGGAAGATGGTGTGCCCGTACTGCGAAAAGGAACACTGGTTGTCACAATGTGACACGTTCAAGAAGATGACCGCCGACGAGGTGAGTCAATGGATAAAGTCCAACCGACGCTGTTACCGATGTGCGCGCAGTCACATGGCAGCCGATTGCCGATTAAAGAAGAGGTGTAGTCGGTGTGACGGAGCCCACCTAGATGTCCTACACGACAGTAACAGAAGAAAGCCTGCACCCTCAAGCAGCACAAAGGCAAGTGTTATGTACATTGACCCCGCCAGCAGCGGGGGCGCCCGGGTGCTCTTAAAGGTGGTCCGCGTAACACTGAGTTACCAAGATAAGGTCATGGACACTTACGCCGTCCTTGACGATGGGTCAGAGAAGCCCCTTCTCCTCGCGTCCGCTGCGGCCCAGCTGGGGCTGCGGGGGAGCGAAAACCAGATGACGATTCGGACAATAAGAAGAGATCTAAAGACGATAAAGGGCGAGAATGTCTCCTTCACTATCGCAGCAAGCGGGCAGCCAGAGAGACGGTATAGGATTACTAATGCTTTCACCAGCCAAGAAATAGGCCTGTCGCAGTACACCTACCCCATCGCCAAGCTGATGGATAAATATGTGCACCTGCGTCAACTACCTATCCCGCTCATAGACGGTGCCACCCCGACCCTGCTGATAGGCTCCGACCATGCAGACCTCATAGTCCCGATAGACCGGGTCCACACAGGGCCCAGAGGCTGTCCTGCAGCAGTCGAGACCCGCCTAGGATGGACATTACAAGGCCCCCTCGCTAAGTCTCTTAACCGAACAGCAGCCACTAGCTGCCTCCACTCCAGAGTGACAGAAGAAGACACCACCCTCCTACAGCATGTCGAGAGGCTATGGACACTAGAGACAATGCCCTTTAAGAACGAAAAGAAAGACATTCGTTCCAAGGAAGACATTTACGCTATAGCCCTCCTCGAGCAAGGGACAAAGAGAGTCAAAGTCAACGGAGTGATGAGATACGCAACTCCACTCCTGAGGCGAGAGGGTATGCCTACCTTCCACGCCCCAAAAGAAGCGACGGAGCGGTATCTATTGAACACAGAGCGGCGCCTAGCCAGAGACCCCGCTCAGGAGACTGTGTACCGCGCTGAGATTAACAAGCTAATCACAGCGGGACACATAAAGAAAATTGACATTAAAGAGGCCGATCAGACGACCGAATCATGGTACGTGCCGCACCACAAAGTCCACCACAACGGCAAGGATCGTATTGTGTTCAACTGCAGCTACCAGATCGGATCACAAAATCTGAATAAAGAGCTCTTGCCCGGCCCAACACTCGGCCCCTCTCTACTAGGCGTGTTACTACGTTTCCGCCAGGACAAGGTGGCCATCAGCGGCGACATCAAAGGGATGTTCCTGCAGGTGAGACTAGTGGAGGAGGACAAGCCCCTGCTGCGGTTCCTATGGAGAGAGAGGATCGGGGATGAGCAACCAGCCATCTATCAATGGGAAGTCCTCCCTTTCGGAACCACATGCAGCCCATGCTGTGCTACGTTTGCACTGCAAAAGCACGTCGCAGAGGACCCAGCAGCTGATGAAGAGGTCCGACAAAGTGTAGGAAATAGTTTCTACGTGGACAACTGTCTGCAAAGCGTCTCGACGCCAGAAGAAGCCGAGGCCCTTCTACTCAAGCTCCGCGCCTCCCTGATCAAAGGCGGCTTTGATCTCAGGCAGTGGGCCAGCAGCGACCCGCAAGTATTGCGCAGCCTCTCCCCCGAGGACAAGGCAGCAAGCAGCGAGACCTGGATGGCGACCATCCCAGGAGAAGCCCAAGAAATGACATTAGGACTAGTCTGGCGCTTCAAAACAGACTCGCTCCATTATAAACACACACCCCTGACCAAGGAGCAGGGAAGGTCGACTGCACTACCGACCACCAGACGGAGTGTATACAGAACACTCGCCAGACAATATGACCCGTTGGGATGTATTCTACCTTACACCACCAGGGCAAAGATGATTGTAAGAGCGTTATGGGACAAGGACCAGGGCTGGGACGACCCCATACCCGAACACCTTGCATCCACATGGAGAGAGTGGGAGACGGAACTCAGCTCACTCCCAGGTGTCAACATACGCCGCAGCTACTTCCCACCCACAGTGAGGCCGGAGACGTGCCAGATGGACCTGCACGTCTTCAGCGACGCCTCCGAAGTAGCCTACGGTTCGGTGGCCTACTTGCGTGCCCGAGAGGAGGGAGGAGAAATACATACTGCTTTCATCCTGGCTCGCTCAAGAATAGCCCCACGAAAGCAACAATCTATCCCGCGTCTAGAGCTCTGCGCAGCCCTAGCAGGAGCGCAACTCGCCACGTTAATCCAACGTGAACTCACCATTCCGGTGCAAAGAACAATCTTGTGGTCAGACTCCACGACAGTACTCACATGGATCCGGTCTGATTCGTGCAGATACAAGGTCTTCGTGGGAGTCAGAGTCACAGAGATTCAAGATTTAACAGAAGTAGCAAGCTGGAGGTATGTGGACACAAAACACAACCCAGCTGACGTCATCACCCGGGGAATGTCCCTGGATGACCTCACCCGTCACAACCTATACAGTGACGGGCCAGAGTTCCTCAAGCTCCCGGAAGAAGAGTGGCCTACACCCACCCCACGGGAAGCGAGTAAAGAGGAGGCCGAAAACAAGAAATCTATGTTCTGTGGATTGAACACACTCGTCTCCACAGACCCCGACATAGACCATTGCCTCACCCTAGAGAGTGCGCAGCTAAAGACATTCCTGTGGCACCACCCAGAGGTTCAGCTCACTACTGACATTACAGCAGCTGACTACGAAGAAGCAGAACTTCTTCTACTACAACGAGCCCAGAGAGACTCGTTCCCCGATGAGCTAGACTGTCTACAGGGAGCAAAGCCCGTCCCATCAGACAGCAGACTGCTCCACCTAGCCCCCGAGAGCGACGCCCATGGTCTCATCAGAGTGGGTGGTCGTCTGCGGAGAGCTCCAGACTTACCGGATGACGTCAAGTACCTGATAGTCTTAAACAGCCGACACAAGGTCACAGAGCTGATCATAAAGAAATACGACGAGGATGTGCATCACGCCGGGGCAGAGAGAGTCTTCGCGGAGATCAGACGTCGTTATTGGATACTGCAAGGGAGAGAAGCAGTGCGGCGCTTCCAGCGAACCTGTCTAGACTGTCGTAAGTGGCGAGCGCAGCCCAGTATACCCCGGATGGCTGACCTACCTCCCTGTCGCCTCCGACTCGGCGACAAGCCTTTTCACTCCACCGGTATGGACTGTTTCGGCCCGCTGTATATAAAGAAAGGAAGAGGAACCGAGAAGCGGTGGGGTATTGTATTCAAATGCATGACCACCCGAGCGATGCATATAGAACTCCTTCCAACCATGAGCACAGACTCATTCCTTAAGATTCACATCGCGGAAAGGCAAACCGTCTATATTATTGTCTGATCACGGGACAAACTTCAAAGGCGGAGAAAGAGAGCTGAGAGAGAGCTTCCAAGCTATGGGCCCAGAACTTAGGACCCACCTCGCTCCATCCCAGATTGAATTCCAGTTTAATCCCCCGAACGCACCTCACTTCGGTGGAACTTGGGAACGAGAAGTACGTTCAATAAAGACAGCCCTGTACGCCGTGCTTGGGGCCCAGACCGTGGCGGAAGAAGTCCTAATGACAGTCCTCACGGAGATCGAGGGAGTATTGAACTCAAAGCCCCTCGGTTACGTCTCAAGTGATGTAGCAGATGTCGACCCAGTCACCCCCAACACACTCTTGATGGAGCGGCTGGACCCCGCGCTACCACAGACAATGTACAGGCCTGAAGAAGCGAATGGCCGAAGAATGTGGAGGTACAGTCAAGTATTGGCTGACAAGTTTTGGAACAGCTTCCTACTCCACTATCTACCGTCTCTACAGACCCGCCAGAAATGGGTGAAAGAGAGAGACAATTTGACAGAAGGAACAGTCGTCATGATTATCGACCAGTCACTACCCCGAGCTATGTGGCCGGCTGGCCGCGTAAGCAAAGTGATCACCGGTGCCGACGGAAAGGTCCGAGCAGCCGAAGTGCTCGTCCAAGGGCGGATCTACACCCGACCCGTGGCGAGGCTAATAGAACTGCCAAGGCTCCCCGATACTATCGATGACTTTGTGAACTGACCGACCCCTCACAACAGACATTGAGTAGTGGACAGTGCGGTTAATCTGTCTCTGCTTAGCTAATTAGGTGGGACTAATTAGGGGGCGGCTGTTACAAAGGATCAGATTAAACCGAATATATATATTTATTTATTGATATATATTGCATAGTATTTGTATATCATTTGATATCCCTTGTATATTCCTTGTACATATACACGGAATATCCCTTTAGCCTACTACAGACCATAATATTTCATTCTCCTATTGGACAGCGGTCCACCGGCGCCAGGACCGCGCCTCCGGAGTCAGGTTCAAAGTCACCGTCAAGACATGTCTGGACATGCCCGGCCTTGCCCAGGGATACGCGACAGAAATGAGATTGGCACTAGTTTGTTCACCGTGCATATAAATACGGCGCAGGTGAATACAGAAGTATGTTACCCAATAAGTTGAAGCCTCACCCACGATACAACGTGCGGTGAAGTATGGCCTGTTTGGCCCCAGAATAGAGCATTGAGACCGCGTGCGAATTAATAACTGAATTGTCAGAGTTTGGCGCTATACCGTCGAGTGCGACATATTTCTATTAAGTCAATAATAGTCTATTTGTGTATAGTGTATCGTGCGGCTAAAGTTCTACAGTGACCAGCATCCCCAACGCTTCCTCGTATTAGCTAGAGTTCTTATCCAGGCTGGGCTGCTTTCATTGCGCTTTCACCCGAGGAGACCTAGACGAGAACCGTGTGGACATGTACACTGGATTAATCTACCCGACGACTACATAGCCCTTTGCGGCTGGAATATATTTGCTTTGGTCCTGTGATTTATGGAACGGAGAATCGCCGACGCCTGCACGTGTTGGATATACCCCGAGAGGAGCCAAGTCGAGTCGGCGCCTCAGAGAGCCTGAGGCCGACTAGCTTTCTTCACTGTGGAGCTACAGTCTACGGAGAACAGCTGTATTCATCTGTGGATCAAGAGGCTATTGCACCGTCTCCTGTACTCGGAGTCTCCTTAGTCATCGTTGACCAGACTCTCTACTACCGACAGATCTTCTACCCCTGCTGGCTTACAACCAGGGGGACCCTTCCAGTATCTCCCGCTATATTACTAGTGTACCATAGATATAATTCCCTAAGATTCAGGTTGTATAACTACCTCCTGCGTAACCAGAGAATGGACATTCATTGTTGATTTGCCTACGCACATTCCTTTGCCTTACAAGTGCATTCAAAGTATAATAGAAAGTATATTATGTACCTTTTGCTCCATTAAATACTTGATTATACCTTTGTGTGGAACCGATTTCATTGTGGGAAGTGTTCATCATATTCATATATCATGTACTGTATGGCCAGTAATTAAAGTACATAAAGCGGTAGTGGTTTAATGATACCATACTTATCAATAGTCAGGGAATTGTACCCCTCAGTTACAATGATCAACCCCCCCCCCCATTTATCGAATGTGAAGCGTTGTCATCAAGTAAAGTATAAAATATCCCTATATGCATTGAATTTCATGAATGCTAATACACCAAGTTGGTGTTTTAGCATTCATGAAATGCAATGCATATAGGGATATTTTTTATATAGATTACGTTGCATGCCATATGAATTTTTATAATAATGTATATATATATTATATTGCTTCAATTTCACACAATTACTGTATATCTCAGCATACTAATATGTCTTCACAGCTGTTCGTGATGAATTTACCTGCATATCATGGTGTAGTCGTCCACAGGTATTCTGACATGTAATGCATGATGCCTGAATTTTCCCCAAGGGGATCAATAAAGGAATATCTTATCTCATTTTTGCATTGCATTGTATTCTGTATATTATAATCTAAGACACACAAGTTATAAAAATCATTGCATTATAAGTATATAATACACACTTGACACTTGATGGAGTGGAAGAAATGTCTTTACTTCAGATAAGTAGTGATTGCATTAGCAAGTGCACCATGTGTTCAACAGATACTCGACACACATGTTGTAAAAAACACATTGCATAATAATGTTCTGTATATACACACTTGACACTTGAAGTGTACAATATTTATTCACCATTGGGTACGCCATGTAAAGTGCATTCACATTCATGCTATAATATAAAAGCATAACGAACTATTTATAACACTTGAAGTGGACAATATGTGTTCACTTCAGGTAAGGCACACCATGTACAGTGGAACGCCCTACCCAAAGCTGTAAAGGAATGTGGATCACTACCCACTTTCAAAACCTCTCTCAAGGGACACCTACGGGAGACTGCAATTCAACACTGGCCCCTGTAAATATCCTAACCCAACCCCCTCCAATGTACAGTCATTTACCTAGTATGGTTTTGTCAATAGTTCAATGTACAATTGTGTTTGTTTGTACAGTGTCTCCTCCCCCCCCCCCCCTCAATGTACAGTGTTACTTGTTTATACAGTGTGCCCCCCGGCCCCCCCCCCCCCCCCCAACCACCTCCAATGTAAATTACCCAGTATGGTTGTCAATATCCCAATGTACCCAACCCCCCCCACCCAACCTCCTCCAATGTACAGTTTCTACATCAAATGTATATACTCCCTTTTCTTGACTCCTTCTGTATCACAAACAGTACTGTATTTGCAAATCTGGTATGTCATAAATGTATAGATGTAGCAGTACTGACTATCTGTATGTCATGTATGTCATATATGTCTATATGAATTGAAAATGGGGGACCCTGATGGAAACAAGACAAACGTCTTTCTCAGGTCTGCATCCCCTTAACAATTGTATGTATTGAGCCGTACTGTATTGTACCCATTCTGCAATCTGTTAAATAAAGTTTTCATTCATTCATTCATTACAGTAGCAAAAACAACATACAATGTGTATATATTCAAGTCCATTCATTTTCGACCTGTCAAAATGGTCGCTGCACATGTGCAGGTAAAATATGTTTAGTGTTGACCTGACAAAATGGCAGATAACCATTATGTGTGTGCATCAGCACACATGTACATTTATAAAGGTCTTGTGTTCAACCCATCCTCTGCACACTATAAACACTTGGTGTAAAAAATGTATTCACTTCAGATAAAAGCACCATTGGGTACGCCATGTAAAGTGCATTCACATTCATGCTATAATATAAAAGCATAACGAACTATTTATAACACTTGAAGTGGACAATATGTGTTCACTTCAGGTAAGGCACACCATGTACAGTGCATTACAGTAGCAAAAACAACATACAATGTGTATATATTCAAGTCCATTCATTTTCGACCTGTCAAAATGGTCGCTGCACATGTGCAGGTAAAATATGTTTAGTGTTGACCTGACAAAATGGCAGATAACCATTATGTGTGTGCATCAGCACACATGTACATTTATAAAGGTCTTGTGTTCAACCCATCCTCTGCACACTATAAACACTTGGTGTAAAAAATGTATTCACTTCAGATAAAAGCACCATTGGGTACGCCATGTAAAGTGCATTCACATTCATGCTATAATATAAAAGCATAACGAACTATTTATAACACTTGAAGTGGACAATATGTGTTCACTTCAGGTAAGGCACACCATGTACAGTGCATTACAGTAGCAAAAACAACATACAATGTGTATATATTCAAGTCCATTCATTTTCGACCTGTCAAAATGGTCGCTGCACATGTGCAGGTAAAATATGTTTAGTGTTGACCTGACAAAATGGCAGATAACCATTATGTGTGTGCATCAGCACACATGTACATTTATAAAGGTCTTGTGTTCAACCCATCCTCTGCACACTATAAACACTTGGTGTAAAAAATGTATTCACTTCAGATAAAAGCACCATTGGGTACGCCATGTAAAGTGCATTCACATTCATGCTATAATATAAAAGCATAACGAACTATTTATAACACTTGAAGTGGACAATATGTCTTCACTTCAGGTAAGGCACACCATGTACAGTGCATTACAGTAGCAAAAACAACATACAATGTGTATATATTCAAGTCCATTCATTTTCGACCTGTCAAAATGGTCGCTGCACATGTGCAGGTAAAATATGTTTAGTGTTGACCTGACAAAATGGCAGATAACCATTATGTGTGTGCATCAGCACACATGTACATTTATAAAGGTCTTGTGTTCAACCCATCCTCTGCACACTATAAACACTTGGTGTAAAAAATGTATTCACTTCAGATAAAAGCACCATTGGGTACGCCATGTAAAGTGCATTCACATTCATGCTATAATATAAAAGCATAACGAACTATTTATAACACTTGAAGTGGACAATATGTGTTCACTTCAGGTAAGACACACCATGTACAGTGCATTACAGTAGCAAAAACAACATACAATGTGTATATATTCAAGTCCATTCATTTTTGACCTGTCAAAATGGTCGCTGCACATGTGCAGGTAAAATATGTTTAGTGTTGACCTGACAAAATGGCAGATAACCATTATGTGTGTGCATCAGCACACATGTACATTTATAAAGGTCTTGTGTTCAACCCATCCTCTGCACACTATAAACACTTTGTGTAAAAAATGTATTCACTTCAGATAAAAGCACCATTGGGTACGCCATGTAAAGTGCATTCACATTCATGCTATAATATAAAAGCATAATGAACTATTTATAACACTTGAAGTGGACAATATGTGTTCACTTCAGGTAAGGCACACCATGTACAGTGCATTACAGTAGCAAAAACAACATACAATGTGTATATATTCAAGTCCATTCATTTTCGACCTGTCAAAATGGTCGCTGCACATGTGCAGGTAAAATATGTTTAGTGTTGACCTGACAAAATGGCAGATAACCATTATGTGTGTGCATCAGCACACATGTACATTTATAAAGGTCTTGTGTTCAACCCATCCTCTGCACACTATAAACACTTGGTGTAAAAAATGTATTCACTTCAGATAAAAGCACCATTTTGGTACACCATGTAAAGTGCATTCACATATGTACATAGTGTGTTAGTTAGTAAAGTGAGCCATATGTACTCTGTGAAACTCTGTGAAAATAATCAGCAGCTAACACCAGGACACTGATGAACGGCATTGACAATATAGACCAACATTGCTACTCTGAAAGTGGACCAAGAATAGTGTTTCAAATATATCCATGTGCACAGTAAATTTTGCAGAGTAAATTTTACTCAAACTGAGTCCATTTGAGCCCAAATGGACTCAGTCTATGCTAATATTCTGGTCTGGCTGAAATAGCTCCTGGAATCGTTGACAAGGTAATCTAGGACCGGGCGTACTTTGTACAGTTTATCAGCCTTGTCTGCTCTCTCGTTGTTGCTAAAATGTAGAAACCTCCAAATGACCTGGTATCTATTACGTGCCATTGTTTTGGAGAAATAGGCGCAATGGAAACATTTTAGAGTTGACCAGTACAGTTTGAGTAAAATGTACTCAGTTTGAGTAAAATATACTCAGCAAAATTTACTGTGTGCCAACACCTTTGTTCTGTACAACCAGTAATACCTATATTGTGAAATACTTACACTATTTACAAGACACTATACAATATACTACACACCCTCAATAACCCTACGCTCTGCATCGTCTGGCCGCCTCAGACACACATTGTTACTCAGCTGATAGAGTTGTGCCCGTCCTGATGACTTGTCGTACAGAACCTGTAAGTCACTTTGGATAAAAGTGTCAGCTAAATGACTAAATGTATACACTCATATATCATAACACATACTACAGGGAAGTACGCACCCATCCATATATATATATATATTTCATGGAGAGTGTTTCCACTCTTAGCACACAAAGAGAGTTTATGCTAGCGATAATGCTCAGCTAGCATAATCTCTCTTTGTGTGGTAGGGTGTGAAACACTCTTGATGTAGGGGGACTCCACACTTCGAGCAGTATGATCTGGTTTCCCGCCTAATGCCTTTTTTTTTACAGACCCGGCACTCTCTCGTGGGATGCATCTTTTTTGGGGTGGGTGGGTACTTCTCCATAACATGCATTTTTAGCTTGCCATCCAACCTGCAGTGTGGATCTGTCTTTTGGGCCCTGGAAGCTCCCTCCCACCTCACACCCCCCACCCCCCCACCTGCGGCACCTGCCTCTGCCTCATCTGCCTCACCTGCGGCACATGCGGCACTGGCCACTGTGCGAGCTAAAGCGGCTGCATCTGCCTCATCACACAAGTCAGCGATGACTTGTATTTGAAACTGCATGAGTGACTTGTGCGGTCCTGTTGGCTGTCTGACTCTGTACAGAACATAGGCATTGTTCATGGCTATTTGAAGCAAATATACTACGAACTTCTTGGTCCACTTTGCAGTCTTCCTAATGAACGGATAGTACGAAATGTGTTGATCTAACTTGTCGACTCCGTTCATGCACACGTTATACGTGAGCACGCAGTCTGGCTTCATTGCCGGTACCTTAGTCCTATGACCCTTCTTCCAGACGAGTGTTTCCATTAGAGTGCCATGGTGAAAGCTGCTGATCATTTTGACAATCCGCTTGTCTCTCCAGGCGATAACCATGACCCGATTGTTGTGCAGGGCCATGGTCTCGCCCACCGGCAGCTCAACATTGGTTACACGCTTTATCTGCGCCGGTTCTCCCCGGTGCATCCTCAAGGTACCGCAGATGTGGGTCCTCAACTGTAGGAGTATGTCAGACAAGGCCACAGAATTGTAGAAATTATCCATATACAAAAAATAACCTTTGTTCGACAGACGTCCTAGGAGCCCAACAACCGTGTCCTTGAGGGGTACATAGTCCCCACAAAATGGTCGCAGTGAAAAGCAGTAACCAGTGTGAGAATCACAGAGCACATATGACCTGATCCCATATTTGGTGGGCTTCAGGGGGCTGAACACTCTGAATTGTAGTTTGCCACGCCAGGCCAGCATCCCCTCGTCTATGCTAATATTCTTGTCTGGCTGAAATAGCTCCCGGAATCGGTTGACAAGGTAGTCAAGGACCGGGCGTACTTTGTACATTTTATCAGACTTGTCTGCTGTCTCGTTGTTGCTAAAATGTAGAAACCTCCAAATGACCTGGTATCTATTACGTGCCATTGTTTTGGAGAAATAGGCGCAATGGAAAAACTTTAGAGTTGACCAGTACATATATAATTGCGGCTTCCGATCTATCCCCGTTAGGAATAGTATCCCTAAGAACTTCCACAATTCTGCAAGGGTGACAGGCGTCCAACTGCATAGCCTGTTACTCTGCCTGTTGGGATCAATGACGGGCATTGTTTGTTCAGCATACAAGTTTGTTTCCTGTACAATGCCACCCATGAGTTCATCGGTGAGGAACAGCCGCAGAAAGGCAAGGGGCTTGGTGGATGTGATGGTGGCCGCATCGTGTAGTGGTCCTGGCTCTGCGTCAAAGGTAAATTTAAGTGGCACAAAACTGTCTGTACCTTTGATCCACTCATCGCTCCCACCAGCAGCTGTGCTTTTACGGCCTCGACCTCTGCCTCTGCCCCGACCTCTGCCCCGGCCTCGACCTTTGCCTGTAAATTATGAGATTACAATAACTAACTGGTATACTACAATGCACTGTAGACACATTCATATAATACATATTTAGAAACTTGTGTGAGTGAATGAGTCAGTGTGAGATAGTGATCAAAACTCACCCCGCTGCTTAGCGTGGACATCCTCTTCTTCAGAAGAATCTGTATCTGCCTCAGCAGCTGGTCTTGCTTTCGCTGACGCTGAAGCTGAAAAAGGGACGTCAGCTTTGTCACAATGCATGAGAGAGAAAGAGAGAGAGATAGAGAGAGCGAGATATATACACACCTAACCTG
Organism: Notolepis coatsorum; assembly: GCF_963971535.1. NCBI lineage: Eukaryota > Metazoa > Chordata > Actinopteri > Aulopiformes > Paralepididae > Notolepis > Notolepis coatsorum. Next base: position 172,044,198 of record NC_140165.1, on the reverse strand, counting down.
AGCTGACTTCACTGTGTTCTTGCTGAGTAATGTAAGTTAGTACTCAATCCATTGTATATTTTGATAATTGTTTGTTCTTAATCAATCAGGCTCTCTTCAACCCCATTGGGTTTGACTTGAGCAGCCTGTGGTAATTAGTCCAATCAGTCAGAGGCAAAGCTTGTTAAATACATTTGCCTGTGCACACATTTCTCTAAAACCTGAGCTGACTTCACTGTGTTCTTGCTGAGTAATGTAAGTTAGTACTCAATCCATTGTATATTTTGATAATTGTTTGTTCTTAATCAATCAGGCTCTCTTCAACCCCATTGGGTTTGACTTGAGCAGCCTGTGGTAATTAGTCCAATCAGTCAGAGGCAAAGCTTGTTAAATACATTTGCCTGTGCACACATTTCTCTAAAACCTGAGCTGACTTCACTGTGTTCTTGCTGAGTAATGTAAGTTAGTACTCAATCCATTGTATATTTTGATAATTGTTTGTTCTTAATCAATCAGGCTCTCTTCAACCCCATTGGGTTTGACTTGAGCAGCCTGTGGTAATTAGTCCAATCAGTCAGAGGCAAAGCTTGTTAAATACATTTGCCTGTGCACACATTTCTCTAAAACCTGAGCTGACTTCACTGTGTTCTTGCTGAGTAATGTAAGTTAGTACTCAATCCATTGTATATTTTGATAATTGTTTGTTCTTAATCAATCAGGCTCTCTTCAACCCCATTGGGTTTGACTTGAGCAGCCTGTGGTAATTAGTCCAATCAGTCAGAGGCAAAGCTTGTTAAATACATTTGCCTGTGCACACATTTCTCTAAAACCTGAGCTGACTTCACTGTGTTCTTGCTGAGTAATGTAAGTTAGTACTCAATCCATTGTATATTTTGATAATTGTTTGTTCTTAATCAATCAGGCTCTCTTCAACCCCATTGGGTTTGACTTGAGCAGCCTGTGCTAATTAGTCCAATCAGTCAGAGACTAGCCCCCTACAGGTGTGGGACAATATTCAATAGGGATTTAAGTGTAGTCTATCGAAGCGCCAGCAGAGCGCCGGCGACCGACTAAGACAGACAAAGACTTGGAGTTTTCCTGCTGGAGTTATCCGAGGAGGCAACCGAGTGCACTAGAGTATCTACTGCCCCTCACCTGCCCTCCTCTAGCAGGCCACTCCTTTGTACCTGCATTTTCTGGTCTTGCCTTGTTAGCTTGTCAACTTACTCGACCCACTGGTTTTAGCTCATTAGCTAAACCTTCAATCGGCTTCATACACATAGCCTTTAGCAGTTGATCCATAGTACTTTGTATCTTTATTTGTTCCTGCTCTACATGGTGTAAGCATGGCTATGTGTTCTGTCTGTCCTGTCTGTCCCTCTCTCCTAGAAAGGTTAACTCTGTTAGAGAGTCGTGTCCTTGAACTTGAGTCAGGAAAACAGTCAGCTTTAGACATCTTGGACACTACAGGCTTTTCTGAGGAGCCTCTAGCGAGGTCTTCTCGTCTGGAGAGTCCCAGACATAGTGCTCAGGACAAGGCCTTTGCGCCCACTACGAAGCGGCAGTGTAACCGCTCGGCCTCGGCCTCAACAGCACCTGCTCCGCAACATGATTTTACACGTGTTGCGGGTTCCGGTCCCAGTACGCAGCCGGTTCCACTGCAACCCCGTCGTTCCGTCCTTGTGATTGGCGACTCCATCACCCGGCATATTTTGCTAGACAAGCCAGCCGAGATCAAATGTTATGGGGGAGCCAGAGCTACCGACATTGAAGCCAACCTGAGATTTCTGGCGAATAGCATAGTCAAGGCAAAAGGTAACCCACGTATCACACCCACTGAAGATAAATTCGACCATATTGTTATACACGTCGGAAATAATGACTGTAGGATGAAAGTCTCTGAGGTCACAAAGATCAACATAGTTAGGCTTTCTGACCTCGCCAGAAAGATGAGTCGGCATCGAGTAATCTTCTCTGGCCCCCTGCCTGTAAACCGGCATGATGATGAGTTCGTGAGTAGGACAGCTTCTCTACACCGATGGCTGGAAAAATACTGTAAAGAACAGGGCTTAGGGTTCGTGGATAATTGGTCCTCTTTCTGGGGGCACCCTGGCTTGCTGAGAAAGGACGGCGTGCATCCTAACATGCAAGGCGCCTCTCTCTTATCTCGCAATATAGACAAGATTATAGCTTCGGGCTGACAGCCACCCCACAAGCATGCCAGGGTGCAGGCTCTTAGCGAGCCTGCTAGTCATGCTAAACTGATGGACCCTGCCAATCCTTATACATTTCTTGCTCGGTCCCTCCTCCACCAGGCTCCCCACTCCTCTCTTTCTATCTCTACCCCTAAACCTGTATACCCAATCAAAACTAGAATATCCCGTTACGCTCCGCTTTACCCAGCTCGTCCTTGTGCGATAAACCATGCCAACTTAATTGCGATTAAACCTACCCGCATGGCTGAAAACCGCGCTGCTAAGTATACAGAGAGTGTGAAGGTTGGCCTTATCAACATCCGCTCTCTGCCAACCAAAGCTCTTTTGGTAAATGAACTGATAACAGACCATAGTCTCGACCTATTTGGCCTCACTGAGACATGGCTTAAACCTAATGATTTTCTGCCCTTAAACGAGGCCTCACCCCCTAATTTTAGTAGCTCCCACATCGCACGCACCTCCAAGAAAGGAGGCGGAGTTGCTCTAATTTATGACTCTAAGCACAACTTTACATCCGACGCAAACTGTAAGTTTTCCTCGTTTGAGGTGCTCCTGTTGCATCCCTCTCCACCCAACAGAAAGTGTGGCGGTCTGATTCCTACCTCCACTGCATCCTTTGTAATGGCTGTCCTATACCGCCCCCCAGGCCCTTACACCCTCTTCCTAGATGAATTTTCAACTTTCATCTCTGAGCTTGTTATGCGCTCAGATAACATTTTAATTGTTGGTGATTTTAACATTCATTCCAATAAAACTCTAGATCCCCTAAATAAGGCTTTTACCGACATCATTGACTCTGTCGGTCTCATTCAAATCGTTGACCAACCCACTCACAGTGGTGGGAACACCCTTGACCTAGTCCTAGCCCGCGGTCTCACTGTGTCAAATTTGACCGTCTCCCCCTATGTTCCTGCTCTCTCAGACCACTATCTCATCAAATTTCAAATTGATCTGACGGTTTCTCGCCCAGACAGTGTAGAATCCTACATGAGCCGTCGTATTAACGCCTCAACTGTCCCAATTCTAGTTAACTGCCTACCAGACACCCTCTCTCCCTTCCTCTCTTACTCTGGCCCCCTTGATCTCTTTACAGACAAACTTAATGCCGCCCTTCGTAGCACGCTCGACATTGTCGCTCCCCTTAAACCTAAAATTAAACGTGCTCCGCAAAAACTAACTCCCTGGTTTACGGAGGAAACGCGCTCCTTTAAAAAGGCTTGTCGCAAACTTGAACATAAATGGCGTTCGACCAAACTCGAAGTATTCCGCCTCGCCTGGAATGATAGTTTACGTAACTACAAAAAGGCACTCTCACTTGCCAAAACCTCTTATTTTTCCAGGCTCATAAATGAAAACAAAAACAACTCAAAGTTTCTGTTTGACACAGTTGCAAAACTTACGCAGAAACAACCAAGTGCCCTAAACCATGCGTTCTCGGCTAACGAATTCATGACATTTTTTACCAAGAAAATTGACCTCATTAGAGATGAAATTGTTGCTTTACTCAACAATCAGAGTCCCTCCCAACCTTTGACGGGCATTCCCCCTGACTTTGATTCCAGTCATACGCTATGCTGCCTTGAAAACGTCTCACTTAGTGCCCTCTCTAAACTGGTTGGCGCGGCTAAACCTTCAACCTGTCTGTTTGACCCTCTCCCAGCAACTCTCATCAAAAAACTCTTCCCAACTCTAGGCCCTGCCCTACTCAATATCTTCAACACCTCTTTGTCTACTGGCGTGGTGCCCCTGGCCTTTAAATCAGCCGTCATTAAACCACTACTTAAAAAACCGAACCTCGACCCTCTAATCTTGAAAAATTACAGACCTATCTCCAATCTCCCATTCCTATCCAAAGTGTTAGAACGGATCGTCGCAACGCAACTTACTGACCATTTATCAAACAATAATCTTAATGAATCATTTCAATCTGGCTTTAGAGCCTTACACTCCACCGAAACGGCGGTTACCAAAGTCACAAATGACTTACTGCTCTCTCTTGACTCAAACCTCACCTCTGTGCTCTTATTGCTTGATCTCAGTGCAGCCTTTGACACTATCGATCACTCGATTCTTCTAGGTCGGCTTGAGAACCATGTTGGCATTCGGGGTCTCGCACTAGCTTGGTTTAAATCCTATTTAACTGATAGAACACACTGCGTGGTCTATAATGATTTAACATCTGAGACCCTCCCAGTGCAATGTGGTGTCCCACAAGGCTCTGTCCTGGGCCCTTTGCTATTTTCGATTTACATGCTACCCCTCGGCGATATCATACGCAAATTTGGCATAAACTTTCATTTTTACGCTGATGACACCCAATTATATATACCTATTAAGCCAAATGATTCCTCCCAACTACAAAACCTTGAGGCCTGCTTGCTTGCCGTCAAAAAATGGATGTCGCAAAACTTTCTACTCCTTAATGCAGATAAAACTGAGATGTTAATTGTTGGCCCCCCAAACCACAGAGGCCTGTTTCAGGACATCTCCCTCAACTTTGATACCTGTCATGTATCCCAGAGCTCCACCATAAAAAACCTCGTTATCAACTCTGTGTTCATAATGTTATCAACTCTGTGTTCATAATGTTATCAACTGAAGGTTCATAATGTTATCAACTCTGTTCATAATGTTATCAACTCTGTGTTCATAATGTTATCAACTCTGTGTTCATAATGTTATCAACTCTGTGTTCATAATGTTATCAACACTGTGTTCATAATGTTATCAACTCTGTGTTCATAATGTTATCAACTCTGTGTTCATAATGTTATCAACTCTGTGTTCATAATGTTATCAACTCTGTGTTCATAATGTTATCAACTCTGTGTTCATAATGTTATCAACTCTGTGTTCATAATGTTATCAACTCTGTGTTCATAATGTTATCAACTCTGTGTTCATAATGTTATCAACTCTGTGTTCTTAATGTTATCAACTCTGTGTTCATACTGTTATCAACTCTGTGTTCATAATGTTATCAACTCTGTGTTCATAATGTTATCAACTCTGTGTTCATAATGTTATCAACTCTGTGTTCATAATGTTATCAACTGAAGGTTCTTAATGTTATCAACTCTGTGTTCATAATGTTATCAACTCTGTGTTCATAATGTTATCAACTGAAGGTTCATAATGTTATCAACTCTGTTCATAATGTTATCAACTCTGTGTTCATAATGTTATCAACTCTGTGTTCATAATGTTATCAACTCTGTGTTCATAATGTTATCAACACTGTGTTCATAATGTTATCAACTCTGTGTTCATAATGTTATCAACTCTGTGTTCATAATGTTATCAACTCTGTGTTCATAATGTTATCAACTCTGTGTTCTTAATGTTATCAACTCTGTGTTCATAATGGCGGCTAGGTGGTGTAGTGGTCTAAGGCACTCGCCACCAGTGTGGAGACGCTAGGATTCGCGTGTTCGAATCCAGCTCTCCACATTGTTTTTCAGTTTGGCTGGTCGTCCGCAGTAATACACATTGGCCGTATTACGGGGAGGGAAAAACTGAAGGGTGGGGATCGAACGTTGTGAACAAGCGACTCCTACAAGTCGGTTGGTGCGCCTGCGCAGTAGAATCAGGAAGTGTCGGGGGCAGCGTGAGCCTCCCACGCGTTACTCCTCGACACTAAGAGGTCGAGCTGCGCAGGTGAAAAGATGCGACTGCTGTTACCTCAAGTACCGGAGGGGACTTGTGCTATGTATGACTTAGTCCACATTGCAGCCGGCTTGTGGGAGGCAAGAAACAGCGTTCGTGACAGGGGAGGGTTGAATTGGATGATACGAAATTGGGATGGGAGAAAATATAGAAAAATGGGAGAAAAAGTGGATCAAAAAAAAAAAAACTCTGTGTTCATAATGTTATCAACTCTGTGTTCATAATGTTATCAACTCTGTGTTCATGATGTTATCAACTCTGTGTTCATAATGTTATCAACTCTGTGTTCATAATGTTATCAACTCTGTGTTCATAATGTTATCAACTGAAGGTTCATAATGTTATCAACTCTGTGTTCATAATGTTATCAACTGAAGGTTCATAATGTTATCAACTGAAGGTTCATAATGTTATCAACTCTGTGTTCATAATGTTATCAACACTGTGTTCATAATGTTATCAACACTGTGTTCATAATGTTATCAACTCTGTGTTCATAATGTTATCAACTCTGTGTTCATAATGTTATCAACTCTGTGTTCATAATCTTATCAACTCTGTGTTCTTAATGTTATCAACTCTGTGTTCATAATGTTATCAACTCTGTGTTCATAATGTTATCAACTGAAGGTTCATAATGTTATCAACTCTGTGTTCATAATGTTATCAACTCTGTGTTCATAATGTTATCAACTGAAGGTTCATAATGTTATCAACTCTGTTCATAATGTTATCAACTCTGTGTTCATAATGTTATCAACTCTGTGTTCATAATGTTATCAACTCTGTGTTCATAATGTTATCAACACTGTGTTCATAATGTTATCAACTCTGTGTTCATAATGTTATCAACTCTGTGTTCATAATGTTATCAACTCTGTGTTCTTAATGTTATCAACTCTGTGTTCATAATGTTATCAACTCTGTGTTCATAATGTTATCAACTCTGTGTTCATGATGTTATCAACTCTGTGTTCATAATATTATCAACTCTGTGTTCATAATGTTATCAACTCTGTGTTCATAATGTTATCAACTCTGTGTTCATAATGTTATCAACTGAAGGTTCATAATGTTATCAACTGAAGGTTCATAATGTTATCAACTGAAGGTTCATAATGTTATCAACTGAAGGTTCATAATGTTATCAACTCTGTGTTCATAATGTTATCAACACTGTGTTCATAATGTTATCAACACTGTGTTCATAATGTTATCAACTCTGTGTTCATAATGTTATCAACTCTGTGTTCATAATGTTATCAACTCTGTGTTCATAATGTTATCAACTCTGTGTTCATAATGTTATCAACTCTGTGTTCATAATCGTATCAACTCTGTGTTCATAATGTTATCAACTCTGTGTTCATAATGTTATCAACTGAAGGTTCATAATGTTATCAACTCTGTGTTCATAATGTTATCAACTCTGTGTTCATAATGTTATCAACTCTGTGTTCATAATGTTATCAACTCTGGTTCATAATGTTATCAATTCTGTGTTCATAATGTTATCAACTCTGTGTTCATAATGTTATCAACTCTGTGTTCATAATGTTATCAACTCTGTGTTCATAATTTTATCAACTCTGTGTTCATAATGTTATCAACTCTGTGTTCATGATGTTATCAACTGAAGGTTCATAATGTTATCAACTCTGTGTTCATAATATTATCAACTCTGTGTTCATAATGTTCTCAACACTGTGTTCATAATGTTATCAACAATGTGTTCATAATGTTATCAACTCTGTGTTCATAATGTTATCAACTCTGTGTTCATAATATTATCAACTCTGTGTTCATAATGTTATCAACTCTGTGTTCATAATGTTATCAACTCTGTGTTCATAATGTTATCAACTCTGTGTTCATAATATTATCAACTCTGTGTTCATAATGTTATCAACTCTGTGTTCATAATGTTATCAACTCTGTGTTCATAATGTTATCAACTCTGTGTTCATAATGTTATCAACTCTGTGTTCTTAATGTTATCAACTCTGTGTTCATAATGTTATCAACTCTGTGTTCATAATGTTATCAACTCTGTGTTCATGATGTTATCAACTCTGTGTTCATAATATTATCAACTCTGTGTTCATAATGTTATCAACTCTGTGTTCATAATGTTATCAACTCTGTGTTCATAATGTTATCAACTGAAGGTTCATAATGTTATCAACTGAAGGTTCATAATGTTATCAACTGAAGGTTCATAATGTTATCAACTGAAGGTTCATAATGTTATCAACTCTGTGTTCATAATGGTATCAACACTGTGTTCATAATGTTATCAACACTGTGTTCATAATGTTATCAACTCTGTGTTCATAATGTTATCAACTCTGTGTTCATAATGTTATCAACTGAAGGTTCATAATGTTATCAACTCTGTGTTCATAATGTTATCAACTCTGTGTTCATAATGTTATCAACTCTGTGTTCATAATGTTATCAACTCTGGTTCATAATGTTATCAATTCTGTGTTCATAATGTTATCAACTCTGTGTTCATAATGTTATCAACTCTGTGTTCATAATGTTATCAACTCTGTGTTCATAATTTTATCAACTCTGTGTTCATAATGTTATCAACTCTGTGTTCATGATGTTATCAACTGAAGGTTCATAATGTTATCAACTCTGTGTTCATAATATTATCAACTCTGTGTTCATAATGTTCTCAACACTGTGTTCATAATGTTATCAACAATGTGTTCATAATGTTATCAACTCTGTGTTCATAATGTTATCAACTCTGTGTTCATAATATTATCAACTCTGTGTTCATAATGTTATCAACTCTGTGTTCATAATGTTATCAACTCTGTTCATAATGTTATCAACTCTGTGTTCATAATATTATCAACTCTGTGTTCATAATGTTATCAACTCTGTGTTCATAATGTTATCAACTCTGTGTTCATAATGTTATCAACTCTGTGTTCATAATGTTATCAACTCTGTGTTCATAATGTTATCAACTCTGTGTTCATAATGTTATCAACTCTGTGTTCATAATGTTATCAACTCTGTGTTCATAATGTTATCAACACTGTGTTCATAATGTTATCAACTCTGTGTTCATAATGTTATCAACTCTGTGTTCATAATGTTATCAACTCTGTGTTCATAATGTTATCAACTCTGTGTTCATAATGTTATCAACTCTGTGTTCATAATGTTATCAACTGAAGGTTCTTAATGTTATCAACTCTGTGTTCATAATGTTATCAACTGAGGGTTATTAATGTATAAAGTAACTGAGGGGATAGCGGTGCACAATATAAAATGTTATTTTTACTGAATTAAAAGCTAACCAAAAGTGAAATTAAACTGTTAAAGTTAGAGGTTCTATGTAGGATTGTTAGTAACTGTCTAACTGCATATATAACTGTTTCCACTAGAGGGCGCTCTAGGCGGAGCCACTCATGATACCACCAGGTGGCGAGTATAAAAAGAGATGTCTCCTCCCCCTCTATCTCTTTGTCCACCAGCCTCTCAGTGAGAGGAGAACTCTAGAACTGCTGCCCTACCATGTGAATGAATAAACCACGCCAAAGGCTAAAGATAGAAACCTTGCCTCTTGACCACATTATTGTTGCCCCATAGCCAGATTCTGTCAACATTAACTATTCATGATTTTTCTGGGGACCCTCTGGAACTCTCCCCAGGACTCCTGGAGGTCCCCGGGACCCACGTTGGGAATCACTCGGTTAGATCAAGTGGAACAGATTATGATTTTAACCCTTTCACTGCCACACGACAGAAGGATAACTGTCGGTAGTGTGATAGTAAAGGGTTAACCTTCTGTCGTGTGGCAGTGAAAGGGTTAACCTGCTGTTGTGTGGCAGTGAAAGGGTTAACCTTCTGTGTATTTGTCGCAGTGAAAGGGTTAACCTTTTGGTAGTGCGGCAATGAAAGGGTTAAGGCCAGCAGAGACTGACCGTCTCCAAGGACAGCCTTCTGTACTGTTTGGAGTGGTACAGTAGTAATATAAAACAGCCACTAGGGGGAGCTCTTGTCCATGGTTCAGGCACCCTTGTGTGTTTGCCAGCCTGCATGATGTTTGGGCTCCAGCCTCTGAAGCCCAGCATGCAAAGCTCATAGATAAGCAATGTGGCAAAAGTGAAGAAGATATGACATAAATGTCCTCGCTTGAATAGATTCCATGAATTGCAATGTTGCCAATGTGTGTGTGTGTGTGTGTTTGTGTGTGTGTGTGTTCAATGTTTGCATCTATAAACCAATGTGCTGCTCATATCAGTGTGTGTGTATTTGTGTGTTTATGCAAATCATTTCGGTCAATGTGTGATGGATTATCTCTGTATATATTTGAGTTTGATATGTGTGTAGTGTACACGTGGGCTTCTTTGTGTGTGTGTGTGTGTGTGTGTGTGTGTGTGTGTGTATGTGTGTGTGTGTGTGTGTGCATTCTTGTGCAAGCAAGCATGGATGACAACCAGCAGCCCTAATCTCAAAGCTGGCTTTGCTCGCAGGCAGCAGTGGCCTGATAGAAGGACACGTTTCATATTGACTGATGGTTGAAATCCGCTCCAAAGGGGAGACAGGACAACCGGAGGAGAGGGGGGTAAGAGGTAAAGCATAGCGTCTATCACACAGACACACTGGAGTTTGACAAACAGAGCACAGTGTTTAGGCGGGGGGGGGGGGGCGGTGTGAATGTGTGGTCACACCTCAGCGTGCGCGCTACACACCGCTGCCAGGCGCCTCGTCCATCAGATGCCAGCGGAGAGCACCGGAGCAGCCGCTGGGTTTACAGAGCGACGTCACGGCCGAGACGCGGAGCAGCGGCAGCAGCTCTCCATTAAACATGAGGAGGACTGAGGCTCCAGGGTTCTGAAGGCTGAAGCCTTTTCTACCGGCTGAGGTGGCAGCTGTGGGGGGTGGAGGCGTGGTGATGGAGGCGTGGTGATGGTGATGGAGGCGTGGTGATGGTGATGGAGGCGTGGTGATGGTGATGGAGGTGGAGGCGTGGTGATGGAGGTGTGGTGATGGAGGTGTGGTGATGGAGATGGTGATGGAGGCGTGGTGATGGTGATGGTGATGGAGGTGTGGTGATGGTGATGGAGGTGGAGGCGTGGTGATGGTGATGGTGATGGAGGTGTGGTGATGGTGATGGAGGTGGAGGCGTGGTGATGGAGGTGTGGTGATGGAGGTGTGGTGATGGAGGCGTGGTGATGGAGGCGTGGTGATGGAGGTGTGGTGATGGAGGTGTGGTGATGGAGGCGTGGTGATGGAGGTGTGGTGATGGAGGCGTGGTGATGGAGGCGTGGTGATGGTGATGGTGATGGAGGCGTGGTGATGGTGATGGAGGCGTGGTGATGGGGTGGAGGTGTGGTGATGGGGTGGAGGTGTGGTGATGGGGTGGAGGTGTGGTGATGGGGTGGAGGTGTGGTGATGGGGTGGAGGCGTGGTGATGGGGTGGAGGCGTGGTGATGGGGTGGAGGTGTGGTGATGGGGTGGAGGTGTGGTGATGGTGATGGAGGCGTGGTGATGGGGTGGAGGTGTGGTGATGGGGTGGAGGTGTGGTGATGGGGTGGAGGCGTGGTGATGGGGTGGAGGTGTGGTGATGGGGTGGAGGTGTGGTGATGGGGTGGAGGTGTGGTGATGGGGTGGAGGTGTGGTGATGGGGTGGAGGTATGGTGATGGGGTGGAGGTGTGGTGATGGGGTGGAGGTATGGTGATGGGGTGGAGGTGTGGTGATGGGGTGGAGGTGTGGTGATGGGGTGGAGGTGTGGTGATGGGGTGGAGGTGTGGTGATGGGGTGGAGGTGTGGTGATGGGGTGGAGGTATGGTGATGGGGTGGAGGTGTGGTGATGGGGTGGAGGTGTGGTGATGGAGGCGTGGTGATGGGGTGGAGGTGTGGTGATGGGGTGGAGGTGTGGTGATGGGGTGGAGGTGTGGTGATGGGGTGGAGGTGTGGTGATGGGGTGGAGGTGTGGTGATGGGGTGGAGGCGTGGTGATGGGGTGGAGGTGTGGTGATGGGGTGGAGGTGTGGTGATGGGGTGGAGGTGTGGTGATGGTGATGGAGGCGTGGTGATGGGGTGGAGGTGTGGTGATGGGGTGGAGGTGTGGTGATGGGGTGGAGGCGTGGTGATGGGGTGGAGGTGTGGTGATGGGGTGGAGGTGTGGTGATGGGGTGGAGGTGTGGTGATGGGGTGGAGGTATGGTGATGGGGTGGAGGTGTGGTGATGGGGTGGAGGTATGGTGATGGGGTGGAGGTGTGGTGATGGGGTGGAGGTGTGGTGATGGGGTGGAGGTGTGGTGATGGGGTGGAGGTGTGGTGATGGAGGCGTGGTGATGGGGTGGAGGTGTGGTGATGGGGTGGAGGTGTGGTGATGGGGTGGAGGTGTGGTGATGGGGTGGAGGTGTGGTGATGGGGTGGAGGTGTGGTGATGGGGTGGAGGTGTGGTGATGGGGTGGAGGTGTGGTGATGGGGTGGAGGTATGGTGATGGGGTGGAGGTATGGTGATGGGGTGGAGGCGTGGTGATGGGGTGGAGGTATGGTGATGGGGTGGAGGTGTGGTGATGGAGGCGTGGTGATGGGGTGGAGGTGTGGTGATGGGGTGGAGGTGTGGTGATGGGGTGGAGGTGTGGTGATGGGGTGGAGGTGTGGTGATGGGGTGGAGGTGTGGTGATGGGGTGGAGGTATGGTGATGGGGTGGAGGTGTGGTGATGGGGTGGAGGTGTGGTGATGGGGTGGAGGTATGGTGATGGGGTGGAGGTGTGGTGATGGAGGTGTGGTGATGGGGTGGAGGCGTGGTGATGGGGTGGAGGTGTGGTGATGGGGTGGAGGTATGGTGATGGGGTGGAGGTGTGGTGATGGGGTGGAGGTATGGTGATGGGGTGGAGGTATGGTGATGGGGTGGAGGTGTGGTGATGGGGTGGAGGTGTGGTGATGGGGTGGAGATATGGTGATGGGGTGGAGGTGTGGTGATGGAGGTGTGGTGATGGGGTGGAGGCGTGGTGATGGGGTGGAGGTGTGGTGATGGAGGTGTGGTGATGGGGTGGAGGTATGGTGATGGGGTGGAGGTGTGGTGATGGGGTGGAGGTGTGGTGATGGGGTGGAGGTGTGGTGATGGAGGTGTGGTGATGGGGTGGAGGTGTGGTGATGGGGTGGAGGTATGGTGATGGGGTGGAGGTATGGTGATGGGGTGGAGGTATGGTGATGGGGTGGAGGTGTGGTGATGGAGGTATGGTGATGGGGTGGAGGTATGGTGATGGGGTGGAGGTGTGGTGATGGGGTGGAGGTGTGGTGATGGAGGTGTGGTGATGGGGTGGAGGCGTGGTGATGGGGTGGAGGTGTGGTGATGGGGTGGAGGTGTGGTGATGGAGGTGTGGTGATGGGGTGGAGGCGTGGTGATGGGGTGGAGGTGTGGTGATGGAGGTGTGGTGATGGGGTGGAGGTATGGTGATGGGGTGGAGGTATGGTGATGGGGTGGAGGTATGGTGATGGGGTGGAGGTATGGTGATGGGGTGGAGGTATGGTGATGGGGTGGAGGTGTGGTGATGGAGGCGTGGTGATGGGGTGGAGGTGTGGTGATGGGGTGGAGGTGTGGTGATGGAGGCGTGGTGATGGGGTGGAGGTGTGGTGATGGGGTGGAGGTGTGGTGATGGGGTGGAGGTATGGTGATGGGGTGGAGGTGTGGTGATGGGGTGGAGGTATGGTGATGGGGTGGAGGTGTGGTGATGGGGTGGAGGTATGGTGATGGGGTGGAGGTGTGGTGATGGGGTGGAGGTATGGTGATGGGGTGGAGGTATGGTGATGGGGTGGAGGTGTGGTGATGGGGTGGAGGTATGGTGATGGGGTGGAGGTATGGTGATGGGGTGGAGGTGTGGTGATGGAGGTATGGTGATGGGGTGGAGGCGTGGTGATGGGGTGGAGGTGTGGTGATGGAGGCGTGGTGATGGGGTGGAGGTGTGGTGATGGGGTGGAGGTGTGGTGATGGGGTGGAGGTATGGTGATGGGGTGGAGGCGTGGTGATGGGGTGGAGGTGTGGTGATGGGGTGGAGGTATGGTGATGGGGTGGAGGTATGGTGATGGGGTGGAGGTGTGGTGATGGGGTGGAGGTGTGGTGATGGGGTGGAGGTATGGTGATGGGGTGGAGGCGTGGTGATGGGGTGGAGGTGTGGTGATGGGGTGGAGGTGTGGTGATGGGGTGGAGGTGTGGTGATGGGGTGGAGGTGTGGTGATGGAGGTGTGGTGATGGGGTGGAGGTGTGGTGATGGGGTGGAGGTGTGGTGATGGGGTGGAGGTATGGTGATGGGGTGGAGGTATGGTGATGGGGTGGAGGTGTGGTGATGGAGGCGTGGTGATGGGGTGGAGGTGTGGTGATGGGGTGGAGGTGTGGTGATGGGGTGGAGGTGTGGTGATGGAGGCGTGGTGATGGGGTGGAGGTGTGGTGATGGGGTGGAGGTATGGTGATGGGGTGGAGGTATGGTGATGGGGTGGAGGTATGGTGATGGGGTGCAGGTGTGGTGATGGGGTGGAGGTATGGTGATGGGGTGGAGGTGTGGTGATGGGGTGGAGGTATGGTGATGGGGTGCAGGTGTGGTGATGGGGTGGAGGTATGGTGATGGGGTGGAGGTGTGGTGATGGAGGTGTGGTGATGGGGTGGAGGTGTGGTGATGGGGTGGAGGTGTGGTGATGGGGTGGAGGTGTGGTGATGGGGTGGAGGTGTGGTGATGGGGTGGAGGTGTGGTGATGGGGTGGAGGTGTGGTGATGGTGATGGAGGTGTGGTGATGGGGTGGAGGTGTGGTGATGGGGTGGAGGTGTGGTGATGGGGTGGAGGTGTGGTGATGGGGTGGAGGCGTGGTGATGGGGTGGAGGTATGGTGATGGGGTGGAGGTGTGGTGATGGGGTGGAGGTGTGGTGATGGAGGTGTGGTGATGGGGTGGAGGCGTGGTGATGGGGTGGAGGTGTGGTGATGGAGGTGTGGTGATGGGGTGGAGGTGTGGTGATGGAGGTGTGGTGATGGGGTGGAGGTGTGGTGATGGTGATGGAGGTGTGGTGATGGGGTGGAGGTGTGGTGATGGGGTGGATGTGTGGTGGAGGTGTGGTGATGGAGGTGTGGTGATGGGGTGGAGGCGTGGTGATGCGGTGGAGGTGTGGTGATGGAGGTGTGGTGATGGGGTGGAGGTGTGGTGATGGGGTGGATGTGTGGTGGAGGTGTGGTGATGGAGGTGTGGTGATGGGGTGGAGGTGTGGTGATGCGGTGGAGGTGTGGTGATGGGGTGGAGGTGTGGTGATGGGGTGGAGGTGTGGTGATGGGGTGGATGTGTGGTGATGGGGTGGAGGTGTGGTGATGGGGTGGAGGTGTGGTGATGGAGGCGTGGTGATGGGGTGGAGGTGTGGTGATGGGGTGGAGGTGTGGTGGAGGTGTGGTGATGGGGTGGAGGTATGGTGATGGGGTGGAGGTGTGGTGATGGGGTGGAGGTGTGGTGATGGAGGTATGGTGATGGGGTGGAGGTATGGTGATGGGGTGGAGGTGTGGTGATGGAGGCGTGGTGATGGGGTGGAGGTGTGGTGATGGGGTGGAGGTGTGGTGATGGGGTGGAGGTATGGTGATGGGGTGGAGGCGTGGTGATGGGGTGGAGGTGTGGTGATGGGGTGGAGGTATGGTGATGGGGTGGAGGTGTGGTGATGGGGTGGAGGTGTGGTGATGGGGTGGAGGTGTGGTGATGGAGGTATGGTGATGGGGTGGAGGTATGGTGATGGGGTGGAGGTGTGGTGATGGAGGCGTGGTGATGGGGTGGAGGTGTGGTGATGGGGTGGAGGTATGGTGATGGGGTGGAGGCGTGGTGATGGGGTGGAGGTGTGGTGATGGGGTGGAGGTATGGTGATGGGGTGGAGGTATGGTGATGGGGTGGAGGTGTGGTGATGGGGTGGAGGTGTGGTGATGGGGTGGAGGTATGGTGATGGGGTGGAGGCGTGGTGATGGGGTGGAGGTGTGGTGATGGGGTGGAGGTGTGGTGATGGGGTGGAGGTGTGGTGATGGGGTGGAGGTGTGGTGATGGAGGTGTGGTGATGGGGTGGAGGTGTGGTGATCGGGTGGAGGTGTGGTGATGGGGTGGAGGTATGGTGATGGGGTGGAGGTATGGTGATGGGGTGGAGGTGTGGTGATGGAGGCGTGGTGATGGGGTGGAGGTGTGGTGATGGGGTGGAGGTGTGGTGATGGAGGCGTGGTGATGGGGTGGAGGTGTGGTGATGGGGTGGAGGTATGGTGATGGGGTGGAGGTATGGTGATGGGGTGGAGGTGTGGTGATGGGGTGGAGGTATGGTGATGGGGTGGAGGTGTGGTGATGGGGTGGAGGTATGGTGATGGGGTGCAGGTGTGGTGATGGGGTGGAGGTATGGTGATGGGGTGGAGGTGTGGTGATGGAGGTGTGGTGATGGGGTGGAGGTGTGGTGATGGGGTGGAGGTGTGGTGATGGGGTGGAGGCGTGGTGATGGGGTGGAGGTGTGGTGATGGGGTGGAGGTGTGGTGATGGTGATGGAGGTGTGGTGATGGGGTGGAGGTGTGGTGATGGGGTGGAGGTGTGGTGATGGGGTGGAGGTGTGGTGATGGGGTGGAGGTGTGGTGATGGGGTGGAGGCGTGGTGATGGGGTGGAGGTATGGTGATGGGGTGGAGGTGTGGTGATGGGGTGGAGGTGTGGTGATGGAGGTGTGGTGATGGGGTGGAGGCGTGGTGATGGGGTGGAGGTGTGGTGATGGAGGTGTGGTGATGGGGTGGAGGTGTGGTGATGGGGTGGAGGTGTGGTGATGGTGATGGAGGTGTGGTGATGGGGTGGAGGTGTGGTGATGGGGTGGATGTGTGGTGGAGGTGTGGTGATGGAGGTGTGGTGATGGGGTGGAGGCGTGGTGATGCGGTGGAGGTGTGGTGATGGTGATGGAGGTGTGGTGATGGGGTGGAGGTGTGGTGATGGGGTGGATGTGTGGTGGAGGTGTGGTGATGGAGGTGTGGTGATGGCGTGGAGGTGTGGTGATGCGGTGGAGGTGTGGTGATGGGGTGGAGGTGTGGTGATGGGGTGGAGGTGTGGTGATGGGGTGGAGGTGTGGTGATGGGGTGGATGTGTGGTGATGGGGTGGAGGTGTGGTGATGGGGTGGAGGTGTGGTGATGGAGGCGTGGTGATGGGGTGGAGGTGTGGTGATGGGGTGGAGGTGTGGTGATGGGGTGGAGGTGTGGTGATTGGGTGGAGGTGTGGTGATGGGGTGGAGGTATGGTGATGGGGTGGAGGTGTGGTGATGGGGTGGAGGTGTGGTGATGGGGTGGAGGTGTGGTGATGGTGATGGAGGCGTGGTGATGGGGTGGTGTGGTGATGGGGTGGAGGTGTGGTGATGGGGGGAAGGTGTGGTGATGGTGTGGAGGTATGGTGATGGGGTGGAGGTGTGGTGATGGGGTGGAGGTATGGTGATGGGGTGGAGGTGTGGTGATGGGGTGGAGGTATGGTGATGGGGTGGAGGTGTGGTGATGGGGTGGAGGTATGGTGATGGGGTGGAGGTGTGGTGATGGAGGTGTGGTGATGGGGTGGAGGTGTGGTGATGGGGTGGAGGCGTGGTGATGGGGTGGAGGTGTGGTGATGGGGTGGAGGTATGGTGATGGGGTGGTGTGGTGATGGGGTGGAGGTGTGGTGATGGGGTGGAGGTGTGGTGATGGGGTGGAGGTGTGGTGATGGGGTGGAGGCGTGGTGATGGGGTGGAGGTGTGGTGATGGGGTGGAGGTATGGTGATGGCGTGGAGGTGTGGTGATGGGGTGGAGGTGTGGTGATGGGGTGGAGGTGTGTGGTGATGGGGTGGAGGTGTGGTGATGGCGTGGAGGTGTGGTGATGGCGTGGAGGCATGGTGGGATAGTTGATAGTTCTATTAGGGTGCTTTCTCACTCACCATTCGGGTCCGTTCCGGTCCGTTCCGTCCTCGTTCCGTCCTTGGGTGCGAACTTCCCCCCCCCCCCTCTCCCCCCTCTAGTTTGCGTACACACTCAGTCTTGGTGCGCTCTGGGTTTTGTTTACGGTTTGCGTTTTAAGCGTGTAAGCTTGCCGTAGGCGATGATGTCACGCTCGAACGTCAACAGGAAGAGTGGTGGAGACTGGATGCTGATATAAAAGAAACAAATAACCAATAAATATGAAGTTATATTTGAACCTCTGTTGTCAAACCTTGTCAATATAACCTACCCCCCTTTTCTCACGAATGGAACTGGTGTCGTGGAGTGCGCTTTGAGCGTTTTCCAGGGTTAACGCTAAGCTAACGCTAGTTAGCTTACGCTAACGCTAGTTAGCAGCTAACATTAGCCCATCGCTCGCGGCAATTATATTGAATGTCATTGATCTACCGGTCGATCACGGCCGACTGGTTGGGCACCACTGGTCTAATAGAAATAAATGCATTCGAACAAGAAACCAATGTATAGACATAGCAATGGCAAAAAAAATTGCCAGGCCTAATGCGAGCCAGGGAAGTGTTGTGCTTGTAACGTGGCTTCATGTTTTCATCCACTGAGCCGTGAGGCTCCACATGCTTGTTTGGTTGAGGTCTGAACTCGCAAATTGCCCATAAATATCGTTTTTGTGGGTATTGTCCAGTTGTTGCTGTATGTTTTTATCTGCCCAAAATTCAAGCAAGCATGAAAGCATTACAGTAATGACGTTGTGTGTGTCAGCAAGTTGATACAGAAGCCTCTCCCGTGTTTTGGTACAAACTTGCACACCACGCCCCCCGCTCCCACTGGCGCGCACCCGGAACCACCTATTCCAGCGGTCCAGGTTTGGAGCGAATCAGCGTCCCGGGGGACGGGGGGGAGCGTTCTCACTAGGACAGACGCACCCTTTTCTGGTGCGATCCGGCTCTGATTCGACCCCGAATGGTGAGTGAGAAAGGGCCCTTATATTATTTCGGGGATCAACACAAAGAGGATGTTTTCCAGCCCAATCTCGCCTAAAATATGTAAATATGGTACTAATCGACCACAGGAAAAAAGGTACACAATGTACGTTATGTTATAGCCATACGTAATATATTTACGTGTTGTATCGAAAATATAACAAATTACATATATTATATTCAATTCTTTTTTAACTTTTTATGTTTTCAGAAAGTTCCCCCTGCTGGGAATTGAAACCTAAACCTTAACCCGAACTTTATGTCTTTGAAAGCTTACATTCTGTACTTTCACGATCTGGAAAATGAAAATGGAGACATGTGGCATCAACTGCTGGTTGCGGTCACATATCAGTAGAGGTGAGGCTGATGGTATAATTCATTATAAATCATGTGGATTACATTGACTCTACATAATTAAACATTGTTAATGTGGGACGATGGGGCACCTCTCTGCTTCTGACGGAGGATTCATGTAGCGTTACCGTGGTAACCTTCAGCATGGCGCTTTAACCCTTTCACTGCCGCGCTACCAAAACGGTGAACCTTTTCACTGCGACAATTCCCGGAAGGATAACCGTCGAAGGCGACCGTTGGTTGTGTGATAGTAAGGGTTAAAAGGAACTTGAAATTGAGTCATGTGGCAGTGAAAGGGTTAAAAGTCAAGAGTCTTCTTATGACATCATGTCACCATGCACAGAATAAGATAGCAGAACTTATACCATGGCCTGGGAGTGTACTCGATTCTGATTGGCTGAGTGCTTCTGTCACGTGTTATTTATATATTGTCAAATGCAGTCGTTCATTAATTCATTGTCTGGAGGGTGTCTGCGTCAACCTGGTAATTGGAGACAGCTGCCTTAAGTAGTGCCAGTCAAACTGTATGATAATCCTTCTGAATTATCATTCTGGCTACAGTATATCTGATATCCTCATATCCAGCATGCCTTGTCCTTGGACCTCCACTAGATGGTGACACAGAGCAGCATCACAGCACAATAATAACTGTTCATGATACAAGTTCATTTACACTTTGCTTGAATCATCAATCAACGCGCAACAATGCAATTTGGCTGGCAATACACACAGCCTACACACAGTTTTTTCCCCCACCAAATTGTTCAAGAAACTACTGAAATGATCTTAGCAGCATCTCTACACCTTTACCCTCATTGAGAACGCAAGGATCTATTAATATGACAATTGACAACAAGCACCCGTTGGTAATTGCCAGGAATTCCAAGTCGACAGCTTACATTCTTTCAAGACATGTCAATATCAACTTATGTAAACAAGACGAAAGTCTTTTTCTGGTCTTCATCCTCTTAGCAGTTGTTTGTATTGAGCTGTACTGTATTGTACCCATTCTGCAATCTGTTAATAAAGTTGTCAATCAATCAAGGTGTCAATAAAGGTGTCAAGTTACCACATATTGAGAGGTCCAACCTATTAGTGACATCACACATGCAATTCAGATGTCAAGGAAGTACAGAGAAGCTCTCTCTCTCTCCAGGGAAGTACAGTGAAGCTCTCTCTCTCTCTCTCTCTCTCTCTCTCCAGGGAAGTACAGAGAAGCTCTCTCTCTCTCTCTCTCTCTCTCCAGGAAAGTACAGAGAAGCTCTCTCTCTCTCTCTCTCTCCAGGGAAGTACAGAGAAGCTCGCTCTCTCTCCAGGGAAGTACAGAGAAGCTCTCTCTCTCTCTCTGTGCGCATGCGTGTGGATGGTGGAGTTTTTCTAACCTTTTCTATCTTTATGTTGTTTGTCAAATTGTGAATTAGACTGTGGTTTGTTTGACTGGTTGTGTGTTGATGGTGGGCTGGTAGCGTTGTCAGTGTTCGCTTGGGCAGCTGTCACGGTGGCATGGATTTCGCAAAGTTGACCAGGAGACATGGTTTTAATGTCGCGCCGGCATTTCCGTGTTCGGTGGAAGAATGCAGTCTCGCTGTTGCGGGAGTGGTGGGGGCTCCGGCCGTTAAATCTGCGGCAAGGATGAACGGGGGAGTTGTTTTCTTTGTGGATGATTTGATTAAAGTTAATCAACTGATAACGGACGGTTTGGTCATACGTGATACGTTTGTGTCTGTGATGCAGCTCACAACACCGGCAAAAAAGGTGACGTTGGCAAACGTTCCTCCGTTGGTGGGCGATGATCGTATATTAAGGGAACTCGCCAGGTTTGGAAAGATTGTAGCTCCATTAAAGAAGATGTCTTCGGGGTTTAAAGCACCTGAATTACAGCATGTGGTTTCTCACAGAAGGCAGACGTTCATTATAATGAACAAACGTGATGACGAGTTGGATCTTAATTTTAAAGTAATAATAGACGGGTTTGAGTATATTATTTATGCGACGACACAAAACATGCAATGTTTTGGTTGTGGAAGGGAGGGGCATCAAAGACTAGCGTGCCCTGGGGAGGGGCCAAGCAGGGGGGCAAATGATGGGAAGGGTGCAATGAAGAAAGGAAGAGCAGCTTGGGGTGTGACTCAAGGGGTTGAGGGGGGGGGGGGACAGGGGAAGAGGGGTGGTGGGGAGACTTCTGAGAAGGTAATGGTACCAGATAGAAGTGATAAGGAGAAGGAAGGAGTAGGTACGGCTGGAGATGCAGTACGAAGAAAGGATGGTGGGGATGGAAATGTGGGGGGGGAGGGGGGGGGGGGGTAGAAGGAGCTTGTGTCAGCCGGGACACGTTAAATAGCCAGGTGAAGAGTGGAACTGTTGAAATACAAGGGACAGTTGGTGGGGATGAAAATGTGGGGGGGGGGGGGGTCGTGGTGGGAAGGATTAGAGGTGGCAGGTGGACCTGTTGAAATACAAGGGACAGTTGTTGGGGATGAAAATGAGGGGGGGGGGGTCGTGGTGGGAAGGATTACAGAGGTGGCAAGTGGACCTGTTGAAATACAAGGGACAGTTGTTGGGGATGAAAATGAGGGGGGGGGGGGGTCGTGGTGGGAAGGATTACAGAGGTGGCAAGTGGACCTGTTGAAATACGTATTTAAAAACTGCTTTTTATTAATTGGAAATATTTCCACTACTTCTCCAATTTATACTTTAGATGTTTAAGCATAGCAAAGCTCTTTTAAGATCTAAGTTAATGTTCTCTTCCTTTTTTCTTGTTTTTTTCCTATCTTTTCTCTGATTTATTGAGGTTCTCTTTTCAGTTCAATACCTCCATATTATTCCTGGGTTACTATAAATTACACAAGTTCATATACAATTTAAGTGATTATGGCATGATAATTGAAGCTTTTTTTTGTCTTTATTTTTATTTTTATCTTATTTTAATTTTTATTTAACGGGAAAGTGTCCAAGCCACAGTTGACATTCTACTTATGGTAGAATTTAGAATGTTAGATCCTATGGTATACATAGGAATGTTAAGGATAATTGGAACATTCTGGGATATCCGGTGGTTTAAGGGAGGGAGTCATACGCGAAGGTTGTGTTCATGGAACACAATCCTGTACGACTCTCGGTGGGAGGGGAGGGAAGGGGATTTTTATTTGTATATATGTATGTTTTTAAGCTCGGCTCTCAACGGGACCTCACTAGTTGGATGTATATCTATTGTTGCCTCGCACTCCAGAAGCATTACCAAAAACTACACTACAACATGTATAGATTATGGCTAGTTTGAATATAATGATCTGGAACACTGGGGGAATAAATAACCAACTCAAACGCAAAAGCGTGCTCACACTGATGAAAAAAGAACAGGTGGACGTTGCTCTGCTAAGCGAAACGCACATTCTAAAGAAAGACATAGATAAGTTAGCGGACAACACATATCATAATATTAGTCACTCTTCTATTGGTACGAGAACTCGGGGTGTTGCCATAGTCGTTAAACGTAAGTTGAATATTGAATTAAAGGGAGTATGGTCTGATGTAGATGGTCGGATAACGATAGCTAAGATTGTACACAAGAACAGGAAAATAGCGTTGGTAGCGGTATACGCCCCAAATTTGTACGAAGTGGGTTTCTTCACTACACTAACCAATGCAATGTTAGACCTCCCCGATTACTCATTTATAATAGGTGCAGATTTTAATGCCATTTGGAATCCAAGGATGGACAAATCTTACCTCGCCTTTTCCAGCGAACAAAAGAATTCATCGAATGCATTAAAGGATTGGTCGAAGATTACAGGTGTAAATGACTTATGGCGATCACTTAATCCCACGACCCGAAAGTACTCTTGTCGATCTGCGAGACATAACACATTATCCAGAATAGATTATGTCTTTGCATCCCGGAGACTATTTGATAACTATGAAGTGGAAATGATACCCAATGCACTATCAGATCACTGTTATTTACTCCTAAAAGGAACATTTGGTATACTATCTTCCCGAGCCCCAAGATGGCAATTTAACTCGATGCTGCTTAATAACAAGGAATTCATTACACAACTCAAAGAAGCTCTTATAGTATTCCTACGGGAGAATGCAAACTCGGTGCAAGACCCCAGAATAATATGGATGTCGGTAAAGGGAATGATCAAGGATTTCACTGATAGCTTTTCCTCCAAAATGCGCAAGAATCGATGCACAAAACTGGTTGAGCTGGAAACGCTTTACTCAACGTTATTTAATTCTTTAAAATACAACAACTCAACTCGACTAGAGAATCAAGTTAAGGTACTAAAAAAAGAGATCAATGCCATATACAGACAACAATCGGAAATACAAATACGTAGCACAAGACAACAGCAGTACTCCCAAGGTTCTAAACCTAGTCACCTATTAGCCATGCGATTAAGAATTAATGCAAAATTTGCAGATATAACTACCATTAGAGCACAACAAGTACTTGAAACAGACCCTGAAAAAATAAACGTTACATTCAAAGAATTCTACTCCAATTTATATAAATCAGAAACAACCTTCGATCAAAACAAAATGGACACATATCTTAATCAAATTATTCTCCCTAAACTTTCAGAGGATGACGCTAAACAGTTAGAAACACCGATCACACTAGATGAACTCAGGGAGGCCATATCTGAAATGCAAAGTGGTAGGGCTCCTGGAAGAGACGGTATCCCACCAGAAATGTACCTCTCTTGTTGGGACATAATTGGACCCTTATTACTAAATATGATCTTATACTCAGTCAAGGAGGGGAACTTCCATAAGAACGACAATATTGCACTCATAACAGTCCTTCTCAAAAAAGACAAAGACCCCACCGAGTGCGGTAGTTACAGACCCTTAAGCCTCCTCGGAACCGATATCAAACTGTACTCTAAGTTATTAGCCATCAGATTACAAAAGCATATGACGTCTTTAGTTCATCTGGACCAAACTGGCTTCATAAGAGGCCGCTTGATCACTGATAACATAAGACGAATACTGCACGTACTAGATGCCGACAAGGACGACACCATACCTAAGGCGATGCTGTCCCTGGATGCAATGAAAGCTTTTGACAGGCTGGAATGGTCGTATCTATGGGCAGTACTAGAGAAGATGGGGTTAGGTAAAGGTTTCATTGATATGATTAAAGTATTATACAAAGACCCATCAGCCATGATTACAACAGGTACAATCATCTCCAAAATATTTCCGGTATCACGCTCAGCCAGACAGGGTTGCCCTCTTAGTCCCGGACTATTCGATCTATCATTAGAGCCTTTAGCACAATATATAAGACAATCCCAATCCATAGAACCAATCATAATCAAGGGCACACAACACAAAATTAGTTTATATGCGGACGACGTAATACTGTTCATGCAAAACCCCAACACAGCACTGCCTCATCTTCTCAAGCTGATTGAGGACTTTGGAGATCTATCGGGATTTAGGATAAATTGGCCGAAGTCGGCCTTCCTCCCACTTAACGCCCCTGCAAAAAGAAATATAACCCTCCCAAAAGAGATACAGATGGTAAAACAATTTAGATGTTTGGGAGTTGAGATATTCCCCACCATAAGCCAAACGGTGAAGCACAATTACATAAAAATCCAAAACAAAATCAAATACAACCTTGTCAGGTGGTCGAAACTTAAAAACTCAGTACAGGCACGGATATCAATAATCAAGATGGACGTCCTACCTAGAATCAACTTCTTCAGCTCAATGCTACCGTTACCCCCTCCAAAGGGTTACTGGAAAGAATTACACTCCTCCACATACAAATTTATTTGGAATAACAAACCACCACGTATAAAAAGATCCACCGCACAGAGAAACAAAGCAGATGGAGGTATGGCATTTCCAGATTTCTACCACTACTTTAAGGCGTACACTTTAAGACCACTAACAACATGGTTTGATCCCCAAGCATTAGTATCCTTATAAAATACAAGGGACAGATATTGGGGATGGAAATGAGGGGGGGGGGGTCGTGGTGGGAAGGATTACAGAAGAGGGGAGTGTACCTGGGGTGGCGGTAGCTGTTGAGGGTACAGGGTCAAAGGACTCAGTTGAGGGGGTCAGGGTGGAGGAAGTAGAGGATATTGACATGGAAGAGGGGGACGATGGGATGAAGGTTGTTAGGCAGAAAAGGAAGATTGAAGTAGTTGGGTTGTCGAGCTCTCAAGCTAAGAAGACAGGTGTGACGGAAGAACTCAGCAGTACACAGAGTACACAAGATAGTACATGGTCGGAGATGTGTATTGATGATGATGATGAGGAATATGAGAGCGATGCTTCTGCAACTTCAGAAAATGAGGGCTATTCATTGAGGGCAATGAAAATGTTTTTACAGATGACAAAAAACAGGAAAGGGGTAGAGATAACTAATTTCTTTCCAGATAAGGAGTTGTTTATTTTGGCAGCAAGGAAACATATGAGGTTTCAAGGAGATGGTCGTTTTGTTGACACAGAGATATACAGGATGAGAAAGATTGTGCAGAAGGTAATGCAGGACCTCAGTAAGGTGGAGGACGGAGTGGAATCGGTGTAGTTTTGTTTTTTTTGTTTTTACCTTTTTATTTCTAAATGAGAGTTTTTTTATTGACGGGACTGG
>NC_140165.1:171795953-172013453 GCF_963971535.1 Notolepis coatsorum | reverse complement strand
GTTGTATTGAAGGCAGTGATGCGAGATGTTGACGGTGCCTGCAAAAGTCGTGCAGTGTAGTTATGAATGGATCACGACGTGTATGATAGCGTGTCGTGTTTTAGTAGAGTCTGAAGCAACACTCTTCAATGTGTTGTATTGAAGGCAGTGATGCGAGATGGTGACGGGGGGCTGGTGGCTTTGAGATCGCTAGAGCGTTGTTCTGAAGCCGCATCCCCCCAGCGATGAGTGCAGGTGCGCTAGAGCGAATGAAAAAACAACAACAACACAGTTTTTTAGAATGAAAGTGTAAGGTCTGTCGAGGGATGATAAGATGTCTCTCTCTGTCAGAAAAGCCGTTTAATGACCCTGCGAATTCCCCCTTGCATGTGTGTGTCTGCTTTTTTCAAACGGATAACTGTTGCAGACAGAACGGCGTCTTACAGTATAAAGTATTATGCATTTTACGTATGGCCACTATTAAAGAAAAGTTAAAACTTGTGAGCTGAAGATGTCTCTAGAGAGAATGGAAAGCCCTATTACCATGGACATCAACGCTGATGAAGATCAAACGAGTATTATATCGATGGAGAGTTTCACTAGGATATTAATAAACGCAAGCCTTATAAGTATATTCTTAGGGGGTGTTATGGGCGTTTGTTTTAGCGTCTGGATGGTTTGTGATGTTATACATGACATAAATGGGGGCGTGATGTAGAAGAAAAAAAACTATATATGTTTCTGATCGTGACTGAAAGGCTTATGAACGCAATGGCTGACAATATTTGTACACCTCATATACACACATCTGGTAGAATACAGCGTATTAGGGCCTTATTGAGAGCTCCTTACAGATATGGAAGGGGTATTTATAATGAAGCATGGGCAACGAATGACGGAATATTGTGTTTGGAGTATGAAGGAAAATTAGATAGAGTGGCGATATACAAACTGGGCCCTGAGAACTTCGAAGACGAAGGAGAAAGACCGGAGATCTATTTAAGCGAACGCGAATTCTGGCAAGTGAAAAAGAATTCTTTTGAGGCGCTAGACGGTTTGGCCGCCAGAAAACTCCAGGAAGGACAGTTAATTAAACTGTTAACATGTTCCAGTGACTTAGAAG
The DNA here is from genome assembly GCF_963971535.1 of Notolepis coatsorum. Lineage (NCBI taxonomy): Eukaryota > Metazoa > Chordata > Actinopteri > Aulopiformes > Paralepididae > Notolepis > Notolepis coatsorum. The sequence continues at coordinate 172,012,351 of NC_140165.1, read as the reverse complement.
GTTATCTTGTATATTACACAGCACGTGTCTCTATACAGAGCACCCCCGGAGTTATTGGGGTAGGGGATATGACCATTTTCAAACGGTATGCAAATGGTCCATTGAGAGTTCTATTTACAGTGCCTGTGGCTACATGGCTAGAATGTCTCAAAACATGTGGAACCATCACGTGTGAAATGTTAAAAATCCAACAGGATATGGATCATTTAAAAATACGACTCTTTCCTTACGCAGAGTCTGAGGATGAAGACATCCAGGGGGTTGGGGAGGGGGTGATGGAAGGGGAGTGTCAAGCGTAAAAACAACCTTTAAAAAGAAAAAAAGTTACAATGGACTTTTAAAGCTCTTGACTTGACTTGACTTGACTAAGCATGGCATCTTTCAACAACGGATACAACATGGAGTCAGCTGTACCCGAATCTGCCTTACTCTACCTACGATGGTTACCTACGAGACACCTGATCAATCATCACAAGAGACCATAGCCGATAGAGAGGATGGGGGCACACCACCAAACGATGAATGGCAATCACACACGCCGGAGATGGGTCTCCCTCAAGATCTGCCAACAGTCGAGAGAGGGAGAAGACTTACAGTACTCCCAGTCGTAGTGGATGAACGAGCTGGATTCCTAGATCACCAAATGATAGCTTGCATCAAGTTACTTATGACAGAAGTTTTGAAGTGTTGTGTCGATCTACACCTCATCGAGCATTGCTACGGCTGTAGCATACAGCACCCGAGTCAGCGTCAGCATGAATGTCTATTTGAACCTGCTTTGTATTACATGATTAACGAACCAGCCCTAATGACAATGTTGTGGAGTGGTGAACTGACTCCTACCATCAGTGCGCTCCTAGGACGTATGAGTCTACCCATCCCTTCCCCACTAAGAATGCAGGGGATCTGCGAAGGATTGCTATTTGAGTTTCAGTCTTTTAAAAACAGCCAGTGTCAAGGATATGGCTAAAGAGATTCACAATGATTACCCAGAGATTGATACTGAGGCTGTCTTCGATTCAGTACTGTTATTCATGTCCAGTGTGCCAAAACTCCCCAGAGTGTACAGGATGTGATTTGTTTATTCCTGAAAAAAAAAAAATTGTGTGTTTTTTTTTTTTTAAATGAAAAGTTTCCTGCTTACTTATTCACTCGTGTATTATAATCCAAAGGGGTTGGTAGTTTTGAAAATATGGATGGTATACTAGCTAAAATATATTATGATCCTGCAAATCCTGGGTCGTTTGGTGGTGTTGCAAGGCTTAGAAAGGCTGTCGAGTTTACCACAGGAGATAAAGTAGGGATAAATGTTATTAAAACCTGGTTATCAAAGCAGGATAGCTACACTCTACATAAGCCTGCTAGAATACATTTCAAGAGAAACAGAGTATTCGTACCACGGCCTCTTTATCAATTTCAAATTGATTTATGCGATATGCAAAGCTTAAGTCAGTATAATGATAGGTTTAAATATCGAATGACCGTCATAGACGTCTTCTCTAAAATGGTTTATGTAAGGCCTTTAAAAAATAAGACAGGTTTAGCTGTTACAAAAGGCTTCGCTAATGTTTTAGAGGAGAGTCAAACGCCTGTAAAAATACAAACAGACGAAGGCAAAGAATTTTTCAACAAAAGTTTTCAAAAACTAATGCGTGTATATAACATTCACCATTTTGCAACAGGAAGTGAATTGAAGGCCAGCGTTGTCGAACGACTTAACCGTACATTGAAGGATAGAATGTGGAGATTTTTCACAGCTAACAACACGTTTCGTTATATAGATATGTTGCCGGATATGGTACAGAGTTATAATAACACGTTTCATTCCAGTATTAAAATGAAGCCTTCAGAGGTCACTAAAGATAACATACTACAGGTGTTTCAGAATCTGTACGGGAGTCAGCCTCTAACGCATAAAAAAACTAGATTTAAGTTTGATTTAGGCGACACAGTGCGTTTAGCTCAATATAAATCTGTTTTTGACAAACGTTATGAGCAAACGTTTACATTCGAAACATTTATTATAGTGAAGCGTTTAACCCGTGTACCCGTTGTGTATGTTATTAAGGACCAAGCGGGTGAAACTGTAAAATGAGTTTTCTACGAATTGGAGCTGCAGAAGATTGTAGAGTCAAAGAACAAAACATACATGATAGAGGAGTGTCTGGGTGATAAGAAGCTAAAAGGGAAGCTGTATACCTTTGTGAAATGGCAAGGTTGGCCTGCTAAATTTAATTCTTACATCTTAAAGAGTAGTCTCAGAGCTGTATAAAAAAAAAAATATATATATATAATCATATACTTTTTAAAGACTGCACTCATAAGTCGGTATATTAGCATTATGGAGGGCTTCTATGTCACGCTGCCTTCCAATGCATGCATGTCTGTGTTCCGTAATAATAAGGCTTCGAGTTTCAATATTAATCTGGCTAAAACTCTTCAATTAAAAGGTGAATGGCTCGTGGGGTTGGCTGAAATAACTTACCCTCATACATGGTATAATATTCCCCCAGAGTCAGCATATTATGAATGCAGGCATATAGAACAACATCCTCATAGGTTAGTTGAAAAAATAATCGTTGGGAGTGGTGGTTACTATAAATATACCAAGCCTTTAATAAAACTAATCACAGATACTTTACGCATGACAGGTGATATAAAAGCAGAGCTCCAGTATAACGAGATCACTAACAGATGTACTTTTAAGGGGAGTGGTGTGTATGAAGTGAGATTTTCTCCACGGTTATCATACATTATAGTAGGGGTGGACGGTATAAACGGTATACGGTATAAACGGTATGAATTTGCACTACGGTATGGATTTTGACTATACCGTCTAAACCGGTAGTGCAGCTCTAAAATACCAATGACGTCATGTAACCACAGCGCGACTATTTCACTCGCATTTGCCCCTAAAAATAGATAGAATTAGTCATAGATAATAGATATGTGCGAACTGGAAAAAGTTATTTAGGAGGCTTCGCGCAGTGGGCGTGCCAGCCCCTACCGCACGCATGTAAACACGGATCTAGTAGTCTAGTGGGACGGGACACGGGAGCTCAGCTGTCGGCGGCGTCTCCCTGAGCTAACGTTAGCTTAGCTACCGTTACAAAATGACCCAGTCAACTATTCACTTTTAGTTTAATACATGATGAGGCATTGTCTAACCGAACGGTATCTAGTCGGCCAGCTACCGATAGCTCCTGACATCAACAAACGCTCCACAAAGTCTAGTAGAGAGAGACGTGTGTGTGCTACCTGTTAGCCGTTAGCTCACGTTAACGCAAGTTAGTTCACCGTTCAAAACGAAATGTCCCATTGAACTAAATAATTCACTGAGGCGTTGTATTAACGTTATATATCCGGCTTAGCCGGATAGCTCCTGATATCAATGTCTTATAACACTGATTCGATGCGTATTCGAGCTGAGGGCTTGCTAACGTTATTCCAATATAATAGGGTCCAGGTGCAGCGCCGGAGAATCCTGGCCGTAGCTCTGCTCGAGGCTACTCGAGTATAGGTCCAGGTGCAGCTCCGGGGAATCCTGGCCGTAGCTGGAGGCTACTAGAGTACACACAGACAGTGGAGCTTGTTGCGTGGTGGCGATGTCTCGCAGATAATACAAGTACAAGTCTAATTATATAATATATATATTTTATAAAAAAAAAAAAAAATTATATAATATTTTTTTTTTTTTATCAAAAACGATGATACCGTGATATATACCGTTACCGTCTATGCTTCAAATTATACCGTGATATAAATTTTAGACCATACCGTCCACCCCTACATTATAGGCTTGAAACCCAATAAATGGTATGCTTTGACGAACCTTGAAGCACCGTATCCAGTAGATTTGGGGTCCGGTATATATAATTTATTTATAAATTCTAATCTCTCGGAGCACCAGCTCGTAGGGGATTCATATGTTCCATTTATATTATCAACGGTGCAGATCAAAGGTTCATATGGAGACATTATTAACATACATTACGATCATATTCATTATTCAAAAGTTTCTAAAACAGATATAAACACGATTCACATAGAAATCAAGACAGATACGGATCAGTTGGTAAATTATACGTACGGGAAGGTTATAGTAAATGGATCAATACATACATCCTAACCGTTTCGTTAATTATTATGTAAATCAGGTGGGACACGGTTTAGCGGGATTTGCAGGGGCCCCTGTGCAATATGGTAGGGGAGTAGGGTCTATTTTCTCTAGATTATTCAAATTTGTTATGCCTTTTCTTAAAACAGGTATTAACATAGCTAAACCACACATCAAAATAGCGGCTAAAAATATAGGCAAAGAGGTTTTAGACACCGTAATACAGAAGGTCACCACTAGGATGGGGGAACAGAACGGTTCCGGTTTCGGTTTGAGACCCTTGAGAGGGGTGAGGTCATCTAAAAGAAGGATACCCCCTGGTTGTAGATTGACAGCTATAAAGAACAAGTTGTCTTATAAGAAGAGACCTTTTAAAAGAAGAGTTGTTAGTCAGAGAAAGAGACCGACAAAGAAACGTGTAAAGGATATTTTCTAAGTGAGCCATGATTCATCAACGGTCCCAAGAGTGTTCTAGATCGGAGTTGGATATTTTTACAGCCCCTTACACACAGCTATCGATCGAACAAAGTGATTATATCGAAATATCACCCATAACTGCTCTAACTAGAGACTCACCTATAGAATTTAATATAACGGGTGAAGGGGAGCGTTACTTGGATCTCAACAATACATTACTATATTTAAAGGCCAAAATTACAAATACCGATGGAAGTAACTTGGCTGCCGATGCGAATGTCTCTATAATTAATTATCCTTTAAATACCTTTTTTAGCCAGGTAGATGTAACTGTCCAGGATCGTTTAATCAGCCAATCTAGTTCGACGCATCCTTATAGAGCTATGATTGAAACATTACTGAATTATTCCCCCGATAGTTTAAAAAGTCAATTTACCGCTGGTTTATTCGCTAAAGATACAGGCGGTGCTATGGAAGATATCCGTCTAGGAGATACGGGGTTAAATAAAGGTTTAAAAACCAGGGGGGTGGAATGCGCTCTATCTCGAGAGTTTCATCTACTGGGGGGAATTTATTCGGATATATTCTCTAGCGATAGGTTATTGTTAAATAAAGTGGATTTAAAAATAAAAATAACTAGAGCTAAAGACGATTTCTGTATAATGTCTGCGGCCGCTGGAGGGTTCAGACTACATATTATTAGCGCAACCTTATTTGTAAAAAAAAGTTGTTGTATCCCCCGCTGTACAGTTGGGGCATGCTACGGCTTTACAAAGGGGAAATGCTTTATACCCTTTAGCGCGAATTAATGTAAAAACCTTTTCAATCCCTATTAACTCTCGGGTATCAACTCATGAGAACATCTTTCTGGGTTTGTTACCAAAATATGTCATAATAGGCTTAGTCAAACACGAAGCTTATAATGGTACACCTATTAGAAATCCATTCAATTTCCAACATTTTAATTTAGAGTATGCTGCCTTAAGCCAAGACGGTCGACAGATCCCATCGAAAGCATATCAGCCCCAGTTTACGCAAGGAAACGCTGTTCGGGAATATTATAGTTTATTTTCAGCCACAGGTCGTCATCTGAAAGATTCAGCATACATTTTCGATCGAAGTGATTTTCTAGCAGGGTATGGTTTATATTATTTTAATCTAGACCCTGATGAGGAAGGCCTAGCCTCCTCCCCCGCTGCTACAGGAAATCTACGTCTAGAGATGAGATTCCAAGAACCTCTACACACCACAGCGACTCTAATCGTATATGCGTGTTTTGACTCAATTCTCGAAATCAACGACCGTCGACAGGTTATGGTTGACTACTATTAAGCTATGAATAATGTAGAACTAAACACGTTATGTACATCCTTGTTGGGGTCTCGTTTCCATGGGGTTTGGGCTTGTAATGAGCTAAAAAACAATTTACAGAATACAGGGACTAGACCTTTTTATTTTATAGTTAATACAGATCCTAGCAATAAACCTGGTGTGCATTGGCTCGCTGTGTGCCTTGATAACGAACGAGGGTGTTTTTTTCGATTCCTTCGGACTCAGCCCCAACTCTAAAGCATATCCTTCAGACATTACTGAATTTCTACAAGAAAATGTTACAGAATGCTATTATTATTCAACACGTAGAGTGCAGAATGAACTCTCTGCCTTTTGCGGACATCATTGTGTATATTTTCTATGTCAAAGAGCGAGAGGATGCAGTCTTAACGACATCATATTTAAACATTATACTGGCGATAGCCTGAGAAACGATCTCCTTGTTCGTAGATATGTCATGAAATATAAGAATTGCATATTAAAATGTAAAGGTAACCATAGACAAACCTGCTGTAGTTTAAGAATGTTAAATGAATGTATGTAACAAAAATAATAAAAAAAGACACATGTTGAAAGTATTTCATTTTTGTTGTTGTTTTTTATTAAAAATACAAAACATTAATGCATTTCATATAGAGAGCCAATCTGTAACCGTATCAGTATTATTATTACGTCTCCTTTTTCTACGGGTGTAATAATTTTCTTCTGAAAAGACAATCTGATTCTTTAGAGAATTCAAAGAGGATTGTGCCTCTTTATTTGCAATATATGATAGAGGTATATTAACCTCCGATAAGGTTTGTAGAAATACATCATAACCTGGACCTGGTGCAGAATGTTTAGAGTTAGTAGTTAACGTTTTTAAATAATCAAGCATATGCGAGCCTTTTATAGGGACACCGTCGCTAATAAACTCGCCTTTAAGATTCCATGATTCAGTGGGTAAAATTTTTAATTGTTGCATAATCATACGTGCTTTTATTTGACTTCTAACGGGGAGTGCAGAGACTAATTGGTCAATATCTTGTGGGGTTCTGACCTCTGCCGCTTCTATCGGTACTGTCATAGGTAAAACTTTGGGTGTAACATGTTCTTTGTGTCTGAGTAAACCTAGATAACGGTGTAGAAGAATATTCATTCTCTTAGATTTATCCGAATCCGAGGCATAAACAGCAGGATTATGTAATCGTGATGCATTGGTGTTAATTGGAGGTAACACCTGTTCCTCTTTGTCTGTAATATCGTTCAGAATATTATACATTCCTGAATGTAATTTATCTGACGCTTTCTCAGTGATATTAATAGGATTTGTAGAGACAGGGTTCCATTGACTCTTAGGAATTAAAATCATCTTCTGCATGTTGATCCTTATTAGTTATTTTTTAAGGAATAAAGATGTTAAAAATGGAAGGGCTACGCTTAGTAGCGGTAGAAAAAAAACGTCGCCAGTCTGCATAAGCTTTTTCCTCTTCTTTGACAAATTAACTTTGTTATTAGCCAAAAGCTTTAGAATCTTCTTTTTTCTACGCAGTTTATGTACGTGTACTTTTTTAAGAGGAATAACCCCTTTCAAAACATTTAAAGCTATCTCACACACACACCTCAACAGATCTGGTGAAGCCCTAGTTAACATCTGCTTTCGAATGAGGGGTGAACTGTTATATAAAGCTTTCAACATATTCATATGACCCCGTATACGAAAAGACATGATCCTTATTTTCTAATGTAGACGACAGGGGGTCCTTCTTGAGGTAGTAGGCCTGTTCTAAGTCGCAACTGATCAGGACAATGAGGTCGTAGGTCTATTAATAGATACGAATATGGTTGTATAGTAGCCTCTTTGAAACTATCCAATAGGAAGGATCTCTCCCCCGGATACATTTGACCCGCTAATACTGAAAGTTGCAACCTGTCTCTGGGATTTTTAAATAAAATCAAATAGCTTGCGTTAAGACTAATTGTACGGTTGTGTTTACCTTGTTGAAAAAGATTCTGTGTAAGCATTATCACACTCATTTTGCGATGGTGTCTGTACTGGGTAAAAATGTTGGCCACTTCCATATGTTCCCCGGCTGAAAACACCATATCATCGAGAATAATTAAGTGATTCATATTCCTAGGGAATAGTGTCTCATCGTTAAATGATTCTGGTAACCCTTTGACAAAAGTGATTTTTATTGTCTTCAACAGTTCATCATACATAGGTTGATAGCAGTCATAAATCCATACAATATTATCTGGTACATTTGACAAAGATTCATCACAATTTTCTAATATTTTCTGTACAAGATAGGTCTTCCCACAGCCGCTAGGACCCGCTATAATTGTGGACATGGGTAGTTCTAAACGAGGATCAAAATCATATTCAGCTGTAAACTCCATTTTTCACTCAATACCCAAAAGGTTTCGTCGTACCGTCAGAGTATAACCGTCTTTTATCGTAAACCACTCTGACCTTCTTCAACACGTTGGCGTTAGAAAGAGTTAAATCTTTTTTACATCTGTTTATAAGGAATTGGGGTGCAAATAGAATGTGTTCAGGGGTTGACGGGTCACGTTTTAGATAATGTTCAACTAAATTACACATAGAACCAAATGAGACCGTTTTGCAGCTATCGTAAGTCTGTGTAATTCCCTTAGCCTTCAAGACAACATTATCTTGGTTTGTACGATAGGCGTATGATTTGGGTCCACATGCTACCCAATCGATGATGGATTCGTCTGGACGTAGCTCGCTAGTCAGTTCACCTAAATAGGATCCTAAAGGCAAACTCTCATCATCTTTAGCTGTCTTATAAATTACACTATCTGTGTCATGATATAAAACATTTTCACCAAGTTTATGTAGATAACTATACAAATGCAGACGGCCGTAACCTGTTACAAAGGATGCTATGAAAATATTGGTATCTCTTTGACTGAGAAGATGCCGTTCTGTATAAATCCACTGCACTAATGCTATGTCATCATTAAGGAATGAAAAGTATTTGACCTCATATTCTTCAGAGAATAAAAGTTTGAAGAAGTCTGTGGGGTTTCTTAATAACACTGTGTTTGGTAAATTGGTACGTTGAGCAAATTTACCCCAAAAAGAATTCAACATCAATTTGAACAGACACCTTTTAGCGGGGTTCGATGTGATTGAGGCCTTATCTAACAATACCCCCTCACGGTTATGGTATTCGGTTATGTATCGATCTTTTTCGGCCTCGGTGATCACGTCAGCGGGGTATCCACTAGCTTCTGTCTTGCCTTTCAAGAAAGCTTTAACGTACGATCCAAAGATATCGTTACTACGTTCAGGGAAATCCCATACTTGGTGGATTTCAGCTACGCAATAGCCTAGCTCTATAGCTTTGTTTAACTCGGGGGTGATCCATACACCTGTTAACGAGCGTTCAACATCAGTGTGCAGACATTCACTTTCCTGATTGTTTGCGAGAGCACAAGTTCTGCATAAAGGGAATAGAAGTTTACCGTTACCTCTATAGGGGAGTACTGGAAAGAATAAACCTCTCGGTGGGATCACAGTGGCTTTGACCAATCCAAAATAAGTGTTTAGGTCCTTGAAATCACTGCGTATAATAACGGGATGACCTGTAGGGTAAAAACACTCTGCACTACTCATAACATGGGGGTATAAAGAACACACATCGTTATACGATATGTTCTCAACACCTGTTGTTGTATATCGTAATCTAATAGCGGATGTCCGTCCTCCATACAAAGCCTCTCTAGGATCAAAGCATTGGTCAGTCAGACTGTACGGATATTGTTTAAGGAATGCTTGAAGTTCTACGTCTGTATCTTTCAAAACATTCCAATCATGTTCCCATATAACGGTTGCGTCTATACCGTACGTTGATTTTAAAACATCTATCTTAGTTAAACTATCTGTATACATTTCTCCATACAGTTAACGGGTCAAAGGATTCAGATCGTGGGCTTTGTAGCATTTTGTACACCCGTGAAAAAAGCAGCCATAAAATTCGAAAGCGTGTTTCTCTACGCCATTGTCCTGATATCCATCTAGATAGTAGGGGCCTACATGTGTCTCGCCACCATTCAAAGCATGTTTTATGGAAATACCGTGTTTTTTAGACATGTATTCGAGCCATTGTATGGATGCACTAGAAAAACATTTCTGATTTTTATAATTGGACGGATCTGGTATGGCTAAAACGTTTGGTTTTAGATATTGTGTTTTGAAAACTCGTAAGCATGCCGATGCTATGGTGAAAAGGATCGACCGATGTTTCTTTAATGAAATCCTCCCGAAATTTCACACAACCGCGGCTGAGTATATCCACATCGTTGGTGCAGTAACGTTTAGCTTCTGACGCAAAATTAAAAACACCGGTCTTAACGCTGTCGTACCATTGAAAGAATTTCGCTCTTTCTGACGGTAACATTCCATCAGGGTTATAGAACTCGGGTGCCGGATAGTTACCGATGTAGTTAAGGTTTTCTAGAGAGCTGAATGAATGGGGGAAATAACCTTTCATTTGATCAGTAAACCCCATTGCTACGGGTATTTGACTTAATTTCATAGGTAGAAAGGAGACGGAGTCTATATAACGCTGATGAAAGGTCTTATCGTTTAAACATAGGATTTTACTACCTTGTGTGATCAGATTGGGGGTTAAACCGTCCATAACCATCGGTTTTAAAACTAGATAGCTATCGAAACCGTGACTATTATGGGCTATGAAGGTGTGACGTGCATAGCGAGGTTTTCGAAAATGTTTAAGACATTTTTTTACACAATCAGGGCCACTCCAACACTCCTTACGATTATTAATTTGACAGCAAATGAGATACGGGACGTGAATATTATTACAGTCGACATAAGATTCAATATCGTAAAACACTAAACAGGGAGGCTGATTAGTCTCGACGGATAATGTTTTGAAATAACATTTATGATCACGTTTGGTTATCTCGTTAGGTAAAGGGTCCTTACAGGTGTAACAGGTAGCCGTCCTGCACACGTGTTTTTTAGGTTTCAAGGCTGCAATGTAGACGATCTCACCACATTTTTCACATTTTTTATTAGCGTCGCAAACAGATCGCTGTTTTAGCACGGTCGGACGACTTGCTTTATGTTGCTCATAACAGAAAGATGACTGACAAATCCTATTGCAATCTTTACATTTCCGTAGCGTTTTAGGCTTTGTATGACAATCAACGTGGTGACATATGGAACAAGTAGTCTTACATGAGTGTCCACCTTTACGTGTGTAGCCTGCATAACACCCCGGACACACGTACGGTGTGCCTAGAAAAGCCTGTAGTCTTGTTATGCCGTAGTAATGCTCAGAATGTAGGAGAAGATGTAGAGCGGGCTCCTACATACCCTGAATTATAATGTGAGAAACCTTTATCATCTCGAAAGAATACTATTATTGAACGATTTAAAACCCTCTCGAAGCGTTGTATATCGGTGAAACTCACACCTCCTTCAGGAAGATCTGCAAGTGTGTGTAAATCATTACCTCTCTGGTAGGCAGTATCTTGATTTATAGAAGGATCTAACAGTAGCGCAACGTTCGTTGCAAAACACTGTTGATCATCTGGATTTATTATGATGTTTAAGTAACAACGTTTCTTGGCTAAAATCTCGCTGTCTAACAACTCATCTATTTTTCTTCTGACACCTTCACCCCTAGGCACTTGTACGATCTGTGCCATCAGATGTAAGGTTGGATCAGCGAGTATTGCATGATTTGATTGCACTATCTGTTCGAGTATCAGGTAGAAATTCTCAAGATCATCACGACCTTTAGTGAGTATTCTATAAACCGCTTCTGGCATAGTCGCACCTATTAACGATACCTGTATGACATCACCGTCGGTTGCTAAGTGTTCAATTCTAGTCAGAAGACGTTCCACGGTGTCCGTAATATTATTATGGAATGCAACGAAGTCGGGGGGTCCCTTCGTGGGTTTTAAGTTAAAATGTTCTCTCAGTTCTAGGTTATTATAGCGTCCGCGATTATGTATTGTAGCGCCACCTCTACCAGTTTGGATAGTAGGATTCTCAGCGTTTGAGGGGGTTGTCATGCTTGTATCAGTTGAGGTTGATGCCATGGGACTCGCTAACGATGCATGCATTTCATCTAATTCTACAAATAGCTCCTCCATTTCCGCAGAATCTTCAGGCTCATTGTCATTATCATCGTAGGTATTTGTGCATAGCATTCGCATACTAGCCTCTGTCTCAAGTAAATCGCTTGATAAGGTATCATTTTCGAGCGATGTATCTGAGTGTAAGGCTAGAATACTATCCTGTGCTTCACTTATAGCTGTGCGCAAGGCAACGTTTTCGAGAGACGTTTGGGTATTTAAACATGTAAGAACGTTAAGCATTTCTATTGACTGCCTATAACCGTGAGTTGTGTTTTCTAGATTTTCTAAATCTATGTTGTATAGCAGTTGGGGGTTCGATTCAGCAGCGTTCGGATAGCCATCAACTCTGGCTCTACGCGCGTTAAGCATTTCTATTGACTGATTATAATCACGAGTGACGCTTTCTAGATTTTCTAAATTTGTGTCTGATAACCATTCGTTAGAGTTATTAGAGAACACATAGGCTTCAAGGTCTTCTATATCCGGCATTGAACAGTCCAGTATATCATCCCCGTTTAAAATATTATCCATGATTAGTTATTTAAAAAAAAAAAAAAAAAAAAAAAAAAAAAAAGCGACTCCCCCCTCAAGTTAATTAGTTACAATCAATGATATCTGCATTTCTGATACACATTGCCGTAGGGTATAGCACCATGGAGTCTTGCATGGCATGATAGTACTGTACGTTTGTATTTCATGGAGTACGGCGTTTCAAGGGTCCTGTGATGTTGTCGACGGTAGGCCTCCAGCTTGTGGTGGGGGGCGACGTCCTCGACGACTTGTTGGTCTACGGCTTGTTGCTCGATGGCTTGTTGATCCATGAGATTCAACTCGTGCAGCGCCGCGGGGGTCCAATTATCTTCATCCTCGATAGTGCAGGCTGTGTAGAAAAGAAAAGTTTAGAATACTATAATCTTAAAACATACACACACACACACACACACACACGTACCTGTATTATCGAGGACGGTAATCTCGGCCAGTGTTTCAAAGTCCCAGACATCCGTAGAATCTTCTTGACTTAGATGCTTCAATCCTGGGGACGTAGCCGGTTTGTACACCAGCTCTTCCTTCAACTCCTCCTCCTCCTCCTCCTCCTCCTCCTCCTCCACCACCACCAGCACCTCTTCCTCTTCCTCCACCCTCTCCAACTCTGACACCTCTTCGATTAGATTCAACCACGCCCTTCCGTCTGTAAAAAAAAACATGATAAAGAGTTTTTTTTTATTTCAAGTAAAAAAAAATCACATTAATATTTTAGTGTTATATAAATGTATTAAAAAAACACACCGTTTGCATATGATCCCCAGATGATATCGTCGCTCTCTATTTGATTTACTCCTGTTTTAGAAAAAAAAGCAGTAAAATAAGTCACATTTTATAAAATCAAACCATCCAGATATTTTGTATATTGAATAATACTTCAAGGTACTTACCAAGTGGTATTAATATGTCTGCGTATTCCCCCTGGTTTGCTGTAAGGTAGAGATCGATGTTTAAAAATAATATAGAGTTATAATCATGATTTATAAAAGGCTTTATCAGGAATCATTTAAAACGCCATGCGAGCTGACGTACCGTTGTTGTTGTGATATACAGCCATCGTAGATTTCGGATGTCGCTCTGTTTTCAAAAAGATACAAATGCTTATAGGACCAAGGTATCATTTATACAGGGGGCCCTACCTCCTTTTTATTTTTTAGGCCTTCCTACTTTGAAAACGTATTTTCTTTATACTTTAACACCTAACAACATCAACAACTTTCACTGCCTGCTCAGAGAGTTTACATTGAGCTCTCATTAACAAATATTGTAACAAAAGATGAGCAGAAGTATTACAATTATTAGACGGAATGTCTATTCTGCATTCTGGTCATATGCATCCTAAGAATATACTTATAAGGCTTGCGTTTATTAATATCCTAGTGAAACTCCATCGATATAATACTCGTTTGATCTTCATCAGCGTTGATGTCCATGGTAATAGGGCTTTCCATTCTCTCTAGAGACATCTTCAGCTCACAAGTTTTAACTTTTCTTTAATAGTGGCCATACGTAAAATGCATAATACTTTATACTGTAAGACGCCGTTCTGTCTGCAACAGTTATCCGTTTGAAAAAAGCAGACACACACACACACACATGCAAGGGGGAATTCGCAGGGTCATTAAACGGCTTTTCTGACAGAGAGAGACATCTTATCATCCCTCGACAGACCTTACACTTTCATTCTAAAAAACTGTGTTGTTGTTGTTTTTTCATTCGCTCTAGCGCACCTGCACTCATCGCTGGGGGGATGCGGCTTCAGAACAACGCTCTAGCGATCTCAAAGCCACCAGCCCCCCGTCACCATCTCGCATCACTGCCTTCAATACAACACATTGAAGAGTGTTGCTTCAGACTCTACTAAAACACGACACGCTATCATACACGTCGTGAGCCATTCATAACTACACTGCACGACTTTTGCAGGCACCGTCAACATCTCGCATCACTGCCTTCAATACAACACATTGAAGAGTGTTGCTTCAGACTCTACTAAAACACGACACGCTATCATACACGTTGTGAGCCATTCATAACTACACTGCACGACTTTTGCAGGCACCGTCAACATCTCGCATCACTGCCTTCAATACAACACATTGAAGAGTGTTGCTTCAGACTCTACTAAAACACGACACGCTATCATACACGTCGTGATCCATTCATAACTACACTGCATGACTTTTGCAGGCACCGTCAACATCTCGCATCACTACCTTCAATACAACACATTGAAGAGTGTTGCTTCAGACTCTACTAAAACACGACACGCTATCATACACGTCGTGAGCCATTCATAACTACACTGCACGACTTTTGCCGGCAGCAGCAGCAGCAGCAGCAGACAATCGCCGACACGCTATACGGATAGAGAGGCGCGCGGGTGGTGATTCTTAAACATCTCCGCGCGGAATAAATACACTTTCTGAAAGAAATACAAGGTTTTTGACAATACACTAAACACCTTCTGAAGATTGATGTGAAACTATATTCTGAACACACACACACACACACACATTTGAAATAAATGCACTTTCTGAAGAAAACACACATTGTATTTTACATTTAGCATTTGGAATACACATAATGTATTTTATTCTGAAGATATACATATATTCTTAATTGTGATGATATATTCTGAAAACTTTTGGAAATACAGAAATACATATTCTGCAAAACCAGGGAATACACACTTTCTGAAAAAAATATTTATAAAAAAAAACTCCTCCCCTTCCGAAAACCGGATGTCCCTCCCTCAAAACCGGATGTCCCGCCTCCTTACATCCTAGACCAATCAGAGAAGCCCTAGGGGGTCATAAATCATCTCAAAATAACCTACCCTAAGTCCCGCCCCCTTAAACCTCTCGACCAATCAGAACGCTCCAAATTCCAAGGGGCGTGGCTACAATCAATCAAACTTTCCTTATAAGGAGTGACAGCTGGTGTATCCCTAATCTCTCTCTCTCTCCAGGGAAGTACAGAGAAGCTCTCTCTCTCTCTCCAGGGAAGTACAGAGAAGCTCTCTCTCTCTCTCTCTCCAGGGAAGTACAGAGAAGCTCTCTCTCTCTCTCCAGGGAAGTACAGAGAAGCTCTCTCTCTCTCTCTCCAGGGAAGTACAGAGAAGCTCTCTCTCTCTCTCTCTCTCTCTCTCTCCAGTGAAGTACAGAGAAGCTCTCTCTCTCCAGGGAAGTACAGAGAAGCTCTCTCTCTCTCTCTCTCCAGGGAAGTACAGAGAAGCTCTCTCTCTCTCTCTCTCTCTCCAGGGAAGTACAGAGAAGCTCTCTCTCTCTCTCTTTCTCTCTCCCTTCCGCCATCGTTCATTCTTTCTTCTGAAGTGAAGTTCTTACCTGCAGGCTGCGCCGTTAAGTACCAGAATGCACTGCAGTCAGACAATGGAAACTATACTGCCCCCAGCAGTTCCTGTAGTGCATTGCAGTTACAAATGAACATTTGCGCATTGCAGTTACTTATTATTAATTGTTATTGTTATTGTTTTTAATGACTAATCGACGCAACAATATCTCGTCGACGATTTTTCATGTCGACTAATCGTTGCAGCCCTAGTGCAGTACATGATTCCGCGGGGCTCAGAGCCCCCTGAATGAACTCTGGTACTCCGGCTGCATGGGTGGACTGGAAAATGTGGAGTACCGGATTTTCTTCCCCATCCATTTTCATTGAGTCCATTCCAAAATCCCTTATGTCATCTGGGAGACGATAGGGGGGCGCTTTTTTCCACATCTGATCGCCGGCGGCACTCGGGTATACTAGGGTAGGCTCGCGTGATGCAATATGATTTCAGATCGCTAAAAAAAAAATAAAAAAAAATACGAGAAATCTCGTGAGTGGCTTTCAACGACATATTATTAATTCCGAGATATCTCGTGAGTGGCAGTGAAAGTGTTAAGGGGTTTTCGCTTGCTGACCAATCCAGTGCGAGACACCCGTGTTCTTCTTTCCCATATGATCCGGCTCGCACCGGCTCCTCGAGGATGCATAGAATTATGTAACAGGGAAATGCACACATGTCCAGCCATGGACCCTCAGCTACCTTTCTGGAGATAAAGGGCCCCTTTAACCTTGGAACTAAAAGCCTCTCAATGTACTATTTAAAAGAAAACCGACTTATATAATGTCCTCAAATGTATAATGATTGTACTGTAATCCTATCTTATTTATCAATGACTTCTAACTTAATCAATGTTCCCAATTAACTAATAATAAGTACAACGTCACTGAATGTTCTCAAGCCTGATAATAATTTCCTACAACAGCTCTAGGAAATAACACATAACAACACACAGTACATATCAAGCAACAAACAAGACCCCCCCCCCCCCCCCCCCCCCCCCCCCAGGACTTCCCTGAAAAAGCACCACCGGGCAAATAACACCCTAACGTCTCCAAGGGCTGTAGGCCAGGCAGCGAGAGGGTTCAAGGATCTCCCTGCACACCAACATGTTACACTTGTGGCAGAACCCCAGAACAGACGGACACAGGAGACAGACGAATAAAAATACATGATTTAATACAAATTGAATAATAGGGAACTAAACCTACACTTACAGGGCCTACGTTGGGGGGAGTGTGTGGATGCCAGCGGCTAAATGTGAATGAGGTGTGTGTAGGACAATTACAGTACGTGTATGGGTGCGTGTGTCCAGGGGTGTAGCTCCAGATTCTGGGCCCCATGAAAGAATGTATTTGTAGGCCCCCAGTGAATGCGAGCGCGCGTAAGCGGATTTTTTTTGAATTTTTTTTATTGATGAAAACGCATAATATGGTTTTTACCTATACATTCGGATCAGCAGTTCAGCACCTGCACTGTTGGTGGGTGAGCCTAGTAAAGGATGTCGCATTGCGTTCATCTTCAATGAATGGACCAATGCAATAGTCTACCAAAGCCCACCCTCTCTCTCACACACACACACACACACACACACTTCAGAAACCAACATAGTATCAATGAGAGCATCAATAATACACCTGAGTGATAATACACTCCTGCGTGTGTCTAGTGTGCAAAAACGAATGTGGTGTAGTCATGTAAATGTGAAGGGCTGTTGTTCTTGTGCACGGGGTCCGTCCGTGAGGGGAGGGGGAGAACTCCGGAGGTGAGCTCGTGGGGGAAATACGGAGGGAGGTAGGGAAAGCTAATCCCGAGATGGTTGGTGAGAATGAGGGAGGCCGGTTCCTTGACGGAGAAATGAAAAATAATGCTGTTAATTTTTTTTTTAACACTGGGAAAAATAATTACGAAGCAGGGTAGAAAACAACAAGCGAGAGATACACTAAAGAATCCAAGGTAAACTATCGGCAGACTAACCACAAGTGATCAGTACGATCAAGCACGGAGCGACAGACTGTCGGGCTTCTTAACCTCTTTATGCAGATGACATCACGTCATAAATCCATGTCTACAGACTAGGGGTGGAACGGTACACATTCGAACCGTACACCATATGGCACGACCTCCATGGTTCGGGCGTGTGTGTGTAGCAGGTATATTTAATATAGGTTAATGCATTCCACAAATAATCCCTCACATTTTATTGCTTTGTTATTATTTATTGTCATTTTTGTATTCTAAAAGTAGTAACAAAAGATGCACTGGTGCGATAGGCATTCGGTTCATATCGATACTCTTATTTTGAAAATCCTGTGGCGGGTCTCATTTCCGCCCCAAGCGCAGCTCCAGTCATAATATCTATGGCTCCGGCAGCTAACAACGTTCGGTTCATATCGATACTCTTATTTTGAAAATCCCGTGGCAACTCGGCGAGTCATATCCGGCCAGTCCGTGCTAATGCCTGCTGGCATTAAAGCAGAGCAGGGCTACACAGCAGTGCGCCTATTTTGCGACCCGAAATAAGTCTATGCTGTTTTTTTTTCACAACGGGTCAAATGCATCTAACATGCTTTGCATCATCGCCATTCCTCTATGCCAACATCGCCCAAAATTAACGTTACGTTAGCGTAAGCTAACAAGCTAATCCTGATCAGAGGCAGCCATAGAGAGAACAGCAGAAAGTGGGGACTGACTTCATCGTCTTTCCAAACGCACACACACACACTCTCCCGTTCTGTGTGTGTGCGTTTGGAAAGACGATGAAGTCAGGAGTATATTATAGTAAACTGAGGATTACTGAGGATGGACAGATAATGTTGATATTCAAATATATTTAAAAAAAATTATAATAAATGAATTCATGATCACCATTCAACATAAAACAATTGTAGAAACGGTTTGGGAGAGGAAGGGGTTTTAGGTTGCGTGTTGTGACTTGTGAGTTCCAAAAAAATTTACTTGAAGTTTAAAGGGGACATGCATTGCTATTCCTAGCACTATTTGGCCAATTATACACAATTCCTGTGCGTCTATGGAACACCTCTGTATGGTTTTATTCAAAAGAATTAATTGTTTTATATTTCTAATCAAGTACTCAAAAGCCAAATTTTTCTCACTTTGGATTTCAGGCTGTGTTGGCCTGGCTCCGCCCATAAGCACTTTCAGTGACAGTCATCCACAGTCTGTGAGTGGCAGACAGAGAGAGAGAGAGAGAGAGAGAGAGAGAGAGAGACACGGAGCACTGTGTAAACGAAGCTGCGTGTGTGAGATAAGCAGGTCCCCTTCTCTCTCTCTCCCTCTCCCGTTTGAAGAAGTGTTCCACTGTGCTACAGCCATAGACGGGGCATTAGTTATGCTCCCGAATCGAGAGAGAGAGATAGAGAGGGGGAGAGACAGAGACAGACAGAGAGACGACAGCGCGACGCGCGTGTGTGTACGTGTGCTCTGTCGCAAGGGTGTATCTGTTTCTCCCTCTCTCTCTCTCGCTCGCTCTCTGTCAAACCCCGTTTGATGAAGTGTCGGGTTACACTATGCGCTACAACCACAGAGCCAATCGGATCACTATCCGCTCCATCCTCGCCTCGTTACGTCACGATGCAAGTCAAATCAGAATGACCTAATTAACTGGAGCAGGAAATGGTCTGACCTGAATGAGAGCAATCCGCCAATATGGTATTTAGAGACACAGACACATTGATACTAACTACTATTACTATAATACAATGCTAGACACTGAAAAAAGCCATTTATAATGCATGTCACCTTTAAAGCTCAATATATCAAAACGTGGCACTTTACAGTGAACAGGAGGTCTATTTGTATTAAAAACAATAGATTGTTTTTTCATTTAAATGTCTGGAAGAGCTAAATAATTTTTTTTCAAATGATATTTTTGTTACCTTTTTTGAGTTGATCTAAATGTTACTGATTGTTACTGATTGTGTTAAATGGGCTTATGATATCGTCTCATATCGATTGCAGGCACCTGCATCGTATCTTTGCAGATATCGGCAAATATCGTATCGTTGTCCAAAGAATCGATATTGTATCGTATCGTGATGAAACTGGTGATTCCCACCCCTAGTAGAGTCCATACATCCAACAGCAAATCCCATAATTCCTTACATGTAACGTGTCTGGCTGTGTGACGTCAACTTGTCAGCATGAAAATGACAGCCAAACATGGCACTGCAACTAAATAACACAAATACAATAGGCACATTTGTGACTGTTACAAATATAACACGTTTTATACTTGTGCTACAAGATTTTGGCCTGTGCTACAAAACTATCAACCTCTGTAGCACCAGTGATATGTGCAAAAAAATTAACGTACAGCCCTGGGCATGTGTCATTAATGTTTGTGTACAGTATGTGTGCATTACTGCAGTGCAGCTAGCACTAACGTTGTCACGCAACGCAAAATTCAAGTAACTTTTACAGCGCCCAAATTAGTAGGAAGCAAATGATAATCTACCTTTCACAGAGGGCACCTATCCAAGGCTATTAGAGATAGTTTCCAACATTTATAGGTGATGTAATGAATTTTGAATGTAATGTGCTATTCTCCACTTGCACAATGTGAAGTAGGCATTTTCCGGTAGGTCTTCTGGGTTGAAAATGGTTCTTCCGGTCCCATCCAAATACATTGTTTTTACCAACTTTTCTCCTGTTATTTAAACAACTTTGTCGTCACAGAGAGGTAATGAAACGTTTGTATTATTATATTATAGAATGTATTTAATAAGCAAACGTTTGTCAGTAGGGTTTTTGGGCTGTATTTCATGTAAAAACGTTTACTGTTAGTTTACTTGCTCTGTCACCCACCCATGCTAATTAAGGCACCCACCCACGCTAATTAAGGCTAATGCTGGCTAACAGAAGCTAGCGCAAGAAACAACGCCGCAAAGTATTGTTTATAGTGCATTTCTTGCCACCTTATAGCATTTGTACATTTGTATGACAGTCTATAATGCTCCCGTGAGGTTTTTCCGGACATTTGGTAATGATTTTCACTATAAAAACATTTCTAAAAGACAGGAAGTTGATGAAAACAGGCCAGATTAGCTTTGAGCTAACGATCTTTGCCGATGCATAATTGATGTATTCATTCCATTCTAAACTTACGTTAGTTTACAAAACATTACCTGTCTATATAACGTTGAGGAACCAATTATAAAGTGTGTGAGTGTGTATTGTTGTACATAATCACATCAGCTCTGGAAACTAGAGTGATTAATTCGGTTTGAGAAAGAAGTGCAGCTAACTATTTAGCTACTGTCTGTAACTGCAATGCATTTTCTGCTTTGCATTTTCTGCTTTGCAGTCCAATGTTCACCAAAACACACTCACACACTTTATAATTTGTTCCTCAACGTTATATAGACAGGTATAAAACGACAATGTATGGATGGAAAAAATATTACTTTCCCACATCTTGAACGATAGATACCCGATGTCGAATGGGCCATACTATTGCATATATAGCTATAATATTTAAATAGTTATGGCCCTGCAAACAAGGTGATCGACTCCCACCATTTACAGTGATGGTGTCAGCCGCTAATTGTTATATATTGAAATTCTTTTATTGGGAAAAATTGTTATGGTTTGAAACCGACCCCAACAGCACGGCACAGACAGGTAGTTCAGAGTTAGCCAAAGACTAGGGCGTATTTATTACTGAAACAGGAATGAGCAAAAACAACAACAAAAACACAAGGGGAGAATGTTCATGGCAGAGTTGTCTGCGGCTCTGCAGCACTTCTTCTGGTCGGAGAGGCAATGTGGCGTTGCGCCGCTGCCTCTGCTGCTCTGCAGCTACTCCTCGATCCAACTCGGGAACAGAAAGAGAGAAAATGTTACTAGGCGAGCAAACGGAATTACAGGTAGTCCAGTACTGTCTTTGCTGAGTCCGTGATAACAACAAGCGGTTCCTCTTCAGTGTTAACTTAGCTGAGTCCGTGATAACAGTGTTCTTCAGTGTTCAATAAACACACAAAAACAGAACAGCCTCCACAAAAAGAACGTTCCAAAAACTCACCAAGGCGCAAAGTGGTCTACGAGGCAGGGGTCCAACGAATGGCAAGCAAGCAACAGTGGTTCCACCAGACGTCCTGAGAGAAAAAGGCGAGGAAACAGCACGGGGAAAAATAGGTAGCAACCAGTGGAATTCCAAAACAACCCGACAACGAATGACAGAAAACCCTGAGTATATGAAGGGCTCTGGAGAGCTGATTACAACACACAACAGGTGCGTGACGGCAATTGGTACTTGACCTTGAAGCGTGTGGCAGCAACGGGCCAATCCTCACAGTACACCTTGAAGCGTGGGGCGGCAATGGACCAATCCTCACACTAATGATGCGTATATTGTGTGGCAGCTATTGTGTTAACCCTTCTGCCCCCTTAGCAATGATTTCGTGTTTTTTGCCTCTTTTTTTGTGTGTTTCTGTGTACAACGGTGGCTGTGTTGATGATTATGTCATGAAATTGGGTCCGTTTAGTTATTTTCCATATATATACAATATGTTAACACAATCCCGCCCAAGCACGGATATATCCGGCTTTCGAATCCATGCTTAACACTTTGACGACCGGCCCTCGCCATCTAATATGTGGCTGGAGGACAACGCTTTGTAAACAAACCAATGTACTTTTGGATAGCTATATATATACTTTATAGTATTGCTATCTGTCCATTCTCATTGTCACTTGAGTGCATAAACCGTGCCTTCATAATGGCTTAAAGAAAATAAAAATCCATCGGTTGGTTGTCATTTTATAGCGTCGTGAATATAAGCTTTATCGCAGTTTTCGTCAAATATTTTTTCTGGAAAGCTATTTATAGGGCTAAAGGCTAGTAACGTTATATCGAACGGAATTTCTGTTGTATATATACGAATGAAATAAAACAAACTGCTTATCATCCGGACTACTACAGAGCATCTATGGATGAAATGGGGGCGGCGGGGGACGCCGATTAGTATTATTGATTAGCAATACATTGTCCGTGCAAGTAGCCACATTCACTGATTGATCACTTGCGTTTTACAACAATGTCTGATCCGGCTGTAATTTGGGTGAAGAGTGTCCTACCGTCAGCCCATGTGATGGCCGGCAGCATTTCCCCATTATTCATCGGCATCTGGTAGATCAATATGTCCATTGGCTGATCATAAATCCCATTATTCCAGGCTGAAATCTGCGCTTCGAACCGTGATCAATGGTGGAGGATGTTCGCTTGGGATCCAGGCTCATATGAAACGCCCATAGACAGTAAAATTATTTTGTTCCCCATTCGCCCTCAATGATACTGCAGTGGAGTGATGGCGCCCCTAAGAGGATCTGGCCGGTATTGCATGTTGCCGAAATCACAAATGCGGGTAGATCTGCAGAGTCGATGGGGGACGTTGATACGGTGATTAATATGGAATAAAACAGCATGGCACCGAAACCCGAGTTAACTCGTGGCTGGTCCCCATTGTGTTAAAGGACCGAAGGACGGATATATCCGTGGCAAGTTGTTTTGGCTTTTATTCCATTTTAATAACCTATTCAAGGTCGCCGAGCTGCACTGCAGATGTACCCTACTCTTTGAATTCGCCAAAGTGCATTACCGGCCAGATCCTCTTAGGGGCGCTGTCACGATAATGCAGTGTGCCCTGTGGCTGAACGGTGCAGTTTTTTTTTTTTTTTTTTTGCTTTCAATGGAGTTTCCAGTTAGCTGGATTCTGGATGTGCAGCCTGTAGCTTGGAATACGTTTTGGATCGCGGATTTCTATCTGTAACGATACACCGCTGGTAGGTCTGTGTACAACTGTACCGGACGTATCACGCTCTCGCTCGGCTGCTTCTCCTGTTCTGATACTGCCGACTCGTTACTTCCACTGGTGTTAGGTTACTGCTCTGCGGCTGCTTGCTACAATATATATACTCAGACTGATTTCTAGGGTGCAGCCGATTTACCTGTCTGGAATCAATGCGCCTGCTATAGGCAAGTCTGAACTTGTCTGGACATGTCTCGAACTATGTCTGAGGGGCTCGTCTGGTGGCGCCTCCAATGTCAAGGGCGGGACCCAATGAGGCGAGCGAAGAATACTATTATGCAAACGGATGGCGTTGGATATATCTTATATATATAAACAATATACAAGTTATACAAAATAATAAACGCAGACTTTTAGTGTTAATCTGGACCTTCAGAACAGCCGCTCCCTAATTAGTCCGAACCTAATTAGTAAATAAATGGGGGCACAGATTAATATTAAGGTCAAGTCAACTTCTCCATAATGTGCTATGGGGAGTTGGAAATAATCTATAAAGTCAGTGGGTTATCATCGTCGTCAGGGGAGTCAGGGATCTCCGGCAGCTCTATCAACTTGGCTACTGGTCTGGTGTAGGTCCGCCCTTGGACGATGACTTCTGCCGCTCTGACCTTCCCATCGGAACCGGTAATCACTCTGCTCACACGGCCGGCCGGCCACGTAGCGCGGGGTAGTGACTGGTCTATTATCATCACGACGGTATTCACTGTCAGGTTGTCCCTGTCTTTTTTTTTTTTACTTTTTTTTTTTAGCGTTTATCGCTTTTCTGGTCAAGTATGACCGACAGAAACAGGTTGAAACGGGATGTAGAGCAGGGGAAGACATTCTGAGAAATGACGGCGGGTCCGGGAATCGAACTCGTGTCCCCCAGATCCGTGACGAGCACGGTTTTCCCCGACGCAGAAATAGCGCCGAGATATGCGGTGAGCTACTGGAGCTCCCTGGTTGTCCCTGTCTTTAACCCACTTCTGACGGGCTTGAAGGGATGGTAGATAGTGTAGGAGGAAGCGGGCCCAAAACTGGTCGGCCAGTACTTGGCTGTGTCTCCACATCCTCCGGCCGTTCATCTCGTTCTGTCTGTACACCGTCTGAGGAAGGGCAGGGTCCAGCCGCCCCATCAAGAGGTAGTTTGGGGTCATGGGGTCGATGTCAGCTACGTCGCTTGAAACGTAGCCGAGGGGATTAGACTTCAGAACGCCCTCAATCTCTGTGAGGACCGTAGCTAGGACTTCATCGCCCACGGTCTGGGCCCCAAGTACGGTGTACATAGCAGTCTTTATGGATCGGACCTCTCTCTCCCACGTTCCCCCGAAATGGTAGTTTTCTACTCATCTGAAGCGATAGCTATTGTCTGTTCCACGGAATACCTTTTGAAGCGCGGATTTCACTATGCAATAAGGGGATTTATCATCAGCCAATGGACATATCGATCTACCAGATGGCGATCGTTAACGGGGAAATGCTCAGGGGGATCCAACCGGCTCATGGTAAGATCTTGTTTACGTAAAGTACAGCCCGATCGGGCCTTGTTATGCTACTCAACCAGGCGATCAGCCTATGTGGCTACTTAGACGAACACGGTTATTGGTAATCAATAATAAGAAACGACGTCCCCCGCCCCCCCCCCCTTTCATGCATACATGCTTGAGGATCGTGCCGATCATATGCAGTTTGAGTTTTAACTGTAGCATCTGTATACAGGGATTAAAGCAAAAAAAAATCTCCTGACTGAACTTTTTTTCAGGCCAAGTCTATTCTTATTTTAACCTCCACTGTATATATTTTTTTAATAGCGTTAGCGTTTTAAGGGAGCCTACTTGTAGAGCCTACTGTCCTGACTGTGACTATAGACCCTACTGTTGTGGTTGTTGTGCCAGGCAGGGAGGCTGTGTGCTGGAGAGCGTGAATGCAAGTCTTGTGGCTAGCTTCTGATTGATGGCGAGATAGCACCCTTTTCCCATTACTTTGAACCATGAACTAAAAGGCTTGTTATCATACAAACAAGGGACTAAACACGTTTCGCAATTATGCCACAACAATGTGGAACGCCCTACCCACAGCCGTAAAATGTTTTGAATCCTTAGTGTTTAGTGAGACTGTGGTGGTGGGTGAACCTCTGCCCCTCCAGAGGGGTCCGGGGGCATGCCCCCTCGGATATATATATATTTTTTTACGTTTTAAAGTTAAATGCATCGATCTGGTGCACTTTGAGAGCAAAATTAAGAGGCTAGATCTATGATGATCTTTGTGCTCAAAACACAAAATCGACACTAGAGCATACATTTGAGCCATCAAAGAAATTAAGCAAAAGTGGTTGCCTGTGTTGAACTAGTTTATTTTTTAGAAGAAAAAAAAATAGACTGGATTACTATTACGACTACTACCAGTGCCAATACTACTGATACATCCCTATTGGCAAACTTTATATATAAAAAAAAAAAAAAGTACATTTTTATTTTTTAATGCCTGTGTATAACGGAAATGACATTGTATATAACGTTAGTAGCTATTAGCCCTTTATTTCGCCTTCCAGAAAATATCCTAGCCGGAATCCCATATAACGCTTATATTCACGGCGCTATAAAATGAGAACGTATTGATGATTTTTTTTTAAGCCATTTTGAAGGGATGGTTTATGGTCTCAATTGACAATGAGAATGGACAGATAGCAATACTATAAAGTATAGATTTAGCTCTACAAACAGCCCCAAGTCTGTTTACATTTGCTGGTCCTCTATTAGACGCATCCCAGTGGCCGCCAATGTGTTAAATGGTCATCATTAGAATGGCTCTAAAAAAAGTTATACACTTTAGCTTGCCAATTAACCATAAGGGTGTGTGTGTGTGTGTGTGTGTGAGAGAGAGACATGGTGAACACACACACACACACACACAGGTGCATGCATGGACAGATCAGAGACACTTTCAAACACATACGGTTTACACAGGTGTGACTGATCAGTCACTGATGGCAGTATCACATAAAAGGTCTACCCGGTTAGAATTACGTGTTCAGGGCACTGTGTCTGTCGAGTTTATAGAGACGGAGAGAGGGAGTAGCAGGCATGCCGCGGGTTCGTGGGGGGCGGCTGTTGTTTGGAGAGGAAGACAGAAGTGCAGTTTGTTCATGTGGGAGGGTGGATATTGAGAGGTGCGCCGAGTGGCGGCGTCTGCGTCCGTCGGAACTGTGCCGCGAAGACTTGCGTGGGAGTGGTAGTAGTCGGTGGTGGGAGGCGCAGGACGTGGCTGTGAGGGATCAGGCACAGCAGAAACCTATTGATTGGTGGCCCCGGCCTGTGAACGGCTATCCAGGGTATTGGGAGGATCGTGATGGAAGTAAATGGTGTGAGGAGGGCGAGGAAGATAGCGGTAGGGATGAGAATGGCCATGACGACGGGAAGGGGACGGGTGGGGCCAGTATGGAGTGTAGTGGGGAAGAGAGTGGGGGAGAAGGGTGGACGAAGGTGGAGAAGAAGAGTAGGGTAAGTGAGGGGAAGGGGAGTAAGAGGAAGAAAGAGAGGGGAGATAGCTTGAGTGGGTCAGAGGATGAGGGTGGAGGAAAGGGTTTTGGAGGGTTGAATGTAGTGGTGCGTTTTGAGGGAGGAAATGGAGTTGGGGATATAGAGCCGGACCAGCTGTCGAAGCTCATTAAAGCGCAGTTAGGTGAGGTAAGGTACGGGAAGGTGTTGGGGGATGGGAACTTGTTTATAGCGTGTGTAAGTGTAGTGCAGGTAGAGAGGGCAAGGGAAATGAAGAGCATTGGGAAAGTGGAGGTCAGTGAAGTAGGGATAGTAGGGGAGAGAAGGGATAGTGGGTGCAAGGGGGTGATTGGGGGAATTCCAATTAGGGTTAGTATGGATCAGCTGTTAGGGGATTTGAGGAGTGACGAACGCAATGGGAAAGTTAAGAGTGTAGAGAGGATGAAGGGAGGGGCAGAGAAGGAGGAGACAGGGACCATAGTTATTCAGTTTGAGGGTGAGGTTAGTCCGAGAGTGGTGTTTTTAGGGTATTTGGCATATAGGGTTAGGGAGTTTGTGCCAAATCCGTTGAGGTGTTATAGGTGCCAGGAGTTTGGACATGTAGCTAAGTGGTGTAGGAAGGGACAGAGATGTGGTAGGTGTAGTGGGGAGCATAAGTATGGGGAGTGTGAGCTGGGAGTGGAGCCAAAGTGTTGTAGTTGTGGTGGGAAGCATAGTGTAGCGTATTGGGGTTGTGAGGCGATGAAGGTAGAGGTAATGGTCCAGCAGGTGCGAAGGGAAGGTAGAATTTCATATGCGGAGGCAGCTAGGAAGGTAGGACAGGGACAGCAAGACAAGGGACAGGGGATTAGAGAAGGGCAGTTGGCAGTAAGGATAGTGCAGGAGCATCAGGGAAAGCAAGGTAGGGGGCAGGGTTTTGGGATAGGGCATCGGGTGGTAGAGGAAGTTCAGGCGAAGAAAGAGAGGGTGTTTAGGGAGAAGTTAGGTATGGTGGCCTTTGTGGCAGGAGTAGTGAATACGACAGCGGCGGTTAGTAGTAGGACAGAGAGGACTAGGTTGATAGTTTTAGCAGCAGTGGGACACTTGGGTATGGAGGGGTTGACAGTGGAGGATCTTTTGACGGAGTTGAACGATAGGTTATGACTATAACCAAGTTCTGTTAGTTAGGGGCGATGCTTGGCATCACTACTGCACTATCTCGCGTACGTGCACGCGTACTGAATAAACCACAAATGTACCTCTAATACCAGTATTAGTCTGACCACACCCCTCATCAGCTTACCTTCATAAGCAGGTGTGTGGTCACCTGCTCTCCTCCTTCCCAAGCTTTCACCACAAGGTGAGGACAAGGGCTGCAGCGGCCGTCTGATGCCAAGCATCGCCCCTAACTAACAGAACTTGGTTATAGTCATAACCTATCGTTCTGTATCGTTAGTGGCTTAGCTTGGCATCACTACTGCACAAGGGAGGCCAAGCGGAGCCACTTGGCTGACAAATACACCCCGCTGACAGCCCCCCAAAACCATCAGAACAGGGAGGGCCGAGCCCCCCCGACCCCCCCTAATGGAGGGTATCCCCCCTATTAGAGGCTTCACGGGAAGGCGACGGACCCGACCGTGCGAAGAGGCACTCAAGCAACTTAACGCACAGGGTGAGCAGACCGTGGCCTGACCCCACGACTACACACACGCACAACCCGCATGCCACCCGGGAACGAACGGAGGAACAACCTCGTTACTGCCCCCAGAATCACGGGGCCAAGGGCAAACCCAACCCCGTGGCAAGGCCGTAGCAGCGGAGCGCGAAGGAAGACCCAGACCCACCAAAAGGACTGGACTCCCTGGAATGGGGGCCCGGAGAAGTCCATGATGCCAGCATCAAGACCCCACCAGGTGGGCACGTAGTGCCCCGCCCCCCACATCGCCAGCGTATTCGGACAAAGGCCCCTCAGTTACTGCACCTGGTATTCCCAGGCGGAATCCCATCCAAGTACTAACCAGGCCAGAACCTGCTTAGCTTCCGAGATCGGACGAGATCGGGCGTGTTCAGGTTGGTATGGCCGTAAGCCGAGCGGGCCCCGTCCCCCCAATAGTACACCGCCTGGCACACTGACCCTGCAGAACAGGCAGTCAGCATGGCCGTAAGCACACAAAAAGGTTAACCAACGGAAGCAGGCAGCGCACCGGGGAAAAACCAGGCAACAGGCTGTTAACCCTAGCCTGGAGACTGCGGACGAGACAGGCGCCAGAGGGGACAGCTGAACACAGCCGCCCCGGCGGAAGGAGCGTAAGCTGGCGGTGTTGCATGACCAAGCCTCCATTTAAAAACCCCCACCCAGAGGGGTCGAGGCAGAGAAGGCTGACACGATTGGCAGACGTCATGAACGTGCAGGGGCACCCTCAAACGGTGAACCCGGGAGTTGACACTGCTCCAACAGACCAGGGAATCAACCACCTCGGTGTTACCCAATGCGGTGGTTGTTCCTATAACCCCTCAAGAAAAAACTCCAAAACACACCTGCGGGCATACACCGGCTATACCGCAGTACAAGTGTTTCAGTTTCCAAAAAGGGTTAACCCAGGCCTACGGGTCGCAAACATCACTTCGGACCGGGCCTGGCGGTACGGGAAGCACAGGGTCACCAGAGGAGGTCAAAAAACCACCCCCACAGGCCCCTCTTCGCCATGCGTGAGAGAGGAGCGAAAAATAATGGAGAACCAGCCCCTAAGCACACCGTACCTGGTATTCCCCGGCGGTCTCCCAACCAAGTACTAACCAGGACCAACCTGTGTAGCGGCCGAGATCCGACGAGATCGAGCGCGTACAGAATGGCATGGCTGTAAGCCATGACGACAGTGCTGAGTAAAAACATACCCAACCAGGGTCTCCATAGCGCTTAACCCTGTGACACCCAGACCGACCCGGCATTTTTCCCCCTGAAAAAAGCCCAAGTCCCTCAGGGTACCAGAACAGCAGATCTGCATCCCCGGCGGACAACGGGTTCAACTGATCTGGACCAGCGTGACCAGAACCAGTCCCGTGCCCTAACCACGCCGACATGCCTACTCCAGGAGAAGGGCAGATATGCGTGTTGATCTTAACATGAAAAGAAGGCGCCACCCAGACGTTCGGACGAACCGCGCCTGGTGGCCCACCCCAAGGGCGTGAGACCCCACTACATATGTTCAGATCCATCCCGTCATCATCCCCCAGACATGAACGAGAATCCGTCGACAACCCACCCAGGTCATGGGATGTGGTCGTCGGAAGAGGAAAAACCCCCATCTCAGTTGCTTTATAAAAACGCTGTTTCAACCACAAGCAACCAAGGCGTGCCAGTCAATCGCCTGTTTACAGCGAGCTAGCACTATACGTGCGTTGGGACACACCCCCATCAATGAACAGGCTATTTAGACCTGTCATTGAATCCCCAAGGCGCCCAGGGGAACGACAAGAGGGGTGTGACACTCCCTAACTCCAACACTTCTGGAATAGAAAGAAGGAAGCATCAACAGTATGTATCCCAGTCTACACAGCCGGGGTAAAAAATGTTCACATTTTTACATCCCACCACCCTCCCATAGGAAGAGACGGGGATCCCCAGAGAGACTTCCCACGCGAGCTGTACAGATTGAAAAGAATATATTGCACCTTGAGCCATGTAAAAAACTGGTTTTAGGGCCTCCGGGGAAGAGGCACTGAACCCATACACACTCAATAAACGAATTGAATCGAATATACATACAATAGAAAAGGACCCTTCTAGAGGGTCCACTCACTTTGACAATCTGAGGAGGAAGGCTCTGTACTCTGATGGAGGCTTCCTCACATGGAAGAAGGAGTCCGAACTCACAGAAGGCCTGAATAGGCGCTTGGTGAGGAGGAGCCCTGACCACCCCCCCTGAAAACAGATCCATCACATGGACCTGAACAGCACACGGAAGTCCTACCAACAGAGACGCGCACGGTGACGTACTCTATGGCGGGGGAATTCCTGCGGTGCACACGCCCAATATACCAGGCCGTGGGACCAGGAACTCTCAACAGAGGAACGCCGTTTTTTTCACAATGAGAGAATACATCATTCTTGATTAGTATCGACCACAGGCCTTGCTAAGCACACATGACAGCAACCAAACCAATTTCCCTTTAGGAAATAAGTTTCTCCAGCAGATTTAGCACAACCTCAGCAATCAAGCTAAGAGTTACATCGTATCCCTACCACACAAAAGACACAATTAATGCACAACATGTCTGATAGGAGGTGATAAAGTCCCCAGGGAACCGGGGGGGAAAACACAATCCTCCTATTTTACCCTCAATACGGCCAGTTAAAACAGGAAAACCTGTTAATGTGTGAACACACTGTTCATTGTCATTACAGTCTGAGAAAGAATATTCTTTTACTCACTTGTCACCAAGCATAGCTTCATAGGTTAGTTACCTTAGTTGTGAGTACACGGTCGTGTTACTCACACAACAACCAGATCATTACATCCCGTTTGCACGGAGAAGCTAACTGCCAGTGACAAAAACAGCTCACACATAACCCGCAACGTATCCTAAATGCATTGTCCGTTATTCACAATACATTTAGCAAAGTAAAACCAGAAGACGTGTTATGAGGTCTGGCCAACCCCGTACCTACCCGGAACGCAGATCAGCGTAGTGCAGTCACAAGACACCGTAGAACACAGCTGTCCTGTGTTGTTCGATCCGGGCAGCGTCGCCGCTCCAACCAGTCGCTACAGTCCTCTTTGTTGACGCAATCCCCGTCCAGGCTCAGGGCA
The DNA here is from genome assembly GCF_963971535.1 of Notolepis coatsorum. Lineage (NCBI taxonomy): Eukaryota > Metazoa > Chordata > Actinopteri > Aulopiformes > Paralepididae > Notolepis > Notolepis coatsorum. Next base: position 171,980,366 of record NC_140165.1, on the reverse strand, counting down.
GGGTCGACGAACATCCCCTGTCAAGGATGACGTCGTGGTCAAGAGTGTAAAACATGTTAAAATCAAAGCACGTTCAACAGAATAGCATCAAGCTAACGGCTGCTCCAACCGTTCGGGTGCTATTGCTTCTGCTCGCGAGACGCCAATCTAACGACGCACGCGATCAGAAGCGAGCTCCCGGCGGCGCGCGAGAAGCTAAGCTACCCCGCGCCAGGCCATGGCCATAGCAGCAAGCTAACGTCACCTAGCGACCACGACATGCTAGCCCCGCAGCTAACAGCTGACTGGCTAATAGTAGGCCTTAAGCAGGCCATGCAGCGATCCAGCAGGCTAACGCAGCAGTTAACAGCTGACCGGCTAACCGTAAGCTATGAACATGTAAACAATGACATAACACTCACCCAGACAGGCCGCCGTTCTGAACCTCTCCTCACTTTTTAAGAGAAGAGAAAACAAGATGTCAACACCGCTTCACAACGGTGACATTACCACATCCGACGGATCAGCACAGTACCAACTGGCCTGTGTAGCTGACATTGAACATGAATCTGCCGCTATCGCACATTACATGCACATATCCCCTCGTGAAGGAATACTCTCATTTGGATATGAAAGATGGGGCCTTAACACGGTGACAGAGAGAATCCACTCGTCCAGAACACACAGGGATCACCAGTGTCAATGGTCGCGGCCCACTAGTTAAAACTATAATGGTCTCCAGACCAAGGCCTTCTGTCGCCTAGGTGGCTGAACAAAGGACCCTAGTCTGGGGCCGGTTTCCATAAACTTTGTCAAGTAGCCCCCATAGCACTAACAGACAAGTGGAGCACGCCAGCAAACACTACTCACCCAACCTGGAACGCACCGCTTCTCACAACAGCGGCATGTCCGACAGTTCAGCTGTGGCCTGACAGGTTTCACCCCAACAAACACAGCAAGGAACTGCAGTTGAGAAGCATGCAGCGGCGTGCTCCCAATACGAAAACCGGTGGAGGGTTTTTAGAATGATCATCATCTTCCAGACCCTCCAGTACGAAGACAATATCGCCGTATTTTCTCGAAAATAGTGAGAGAGAAAATAAAGATATGTCAACGTATCCTTGTTTCCCAAAGCTGTTCCTAATCCAATTTCTTCCATCATGGTGTCAAGTGTGGGGATCTACCGAGGCACTTCTTCCTTGTGGTGAAAGCGAGAAGGAGGAGAGCAGGTGACCACACACCTGCTTATGAAGGTAAGCTGATGAGGGGTGTGGTCAGACTAATACTGGTATTAGAGGTACATTTGTGGTTTATTCAGTACGCGTGCACGTACGCGAGATAGTGCAGTAGTGATGCCAAGCTAAGCCACTAACGATACAGAACCGGGTGGCAGATCGGGTAGCGTTAGGGAAGGGGGGTGTGAGTGAGCGAGTAGGACAGAGTCAGGCCACGGGGGGCGAAGCGTGTGTCACAGAGGGGGAGTCAGTCAGGAGGTAGCAGTGTTAGCTGCACGTCGTTGGACAATGTGGGGGAGGGAGGATTCCAGTAGATGGCGGTAGAGTAGAAGGAGAAGAGAACTTGTGAGCAGATAAATCTGTTAGGCAGCAATACGCCGGAAGGTGTCCAGTCTGCCGGAAAGTACACGAAGAAGAAGAAGAATTACGTGTTCAGTCTCTTGAATTCCTCTGGATACATAGACCCAACACAGACCTTGTGAGAAGAGATATATAGTATTTACCATTCATCTAGTTAATTTGATTTAGTTTATTCGTTTACATACATACACATAGACATAGTATTAGTTTACATACATATACATACATACACATAGACATAGTATTAGTTTACATACATTGTACATTTGTACAATGATTTCTATATTACCCACAGTAAAAAAAAAAATTGTATGTAATTGTATTATATATTTTATTAGCGTTTAATCCGCTGTATTTTTTTCTGTCTTCATCTCAATTGTCGGATTTAGGTTATTGAGGGCCTATTCCATCTGTATGCCAACCAGTTCAACACTGGAAACACAATTTACATACTCAATCATTACACAGCAGGTATTATACTTTTTGGATAACGAACACAGCTCAGTCGGCACGGCTTGCGAAAGGTAATGTGTGTTTTCATGCCTTTTACTTATCCACACCTTGTAGAGCCAAATTTGGCTGTGAAATGGCTTACTTGCATGTGTACATTTTGTGTTATAGTACTTTGGGTTTTCTATTTTGTTATTTAATATACAAATTGAAACACCATGATTTATTTTTAATAAAATAAGGCATCATATTCCTAAGAGAACTTAAAAGTATTTGTATTGCTGTTATAGATCAACTTTAATGATTTATCAAGCTGTGATCGCCTTTGTAAATGTTGAAGAAACACACTGGAAGTTGCTGTGGTTAGTGATTGTTTTCATTCAGAAATCCCTTTCATTTAAATATGTATATAATGTTTGATGCTGTTTTGAAATAACATCCCTTTTTTTTAGTACGTATTTCCTGCCATAGGATCAGTATTTTTGGTGGATCCAGCGGCAAATTCCAAAGAGCAAGCAGACTCGGAAAATGCTGCGAAAAGAGTACGGTAAGTCAGCAAATTAGATATTAAATGATCTTAGAATTATATTTTGTGTTTAAGTAAACATGTATAAGTATGTTAACAGAAGTTCCCAAACCCACACCACTGAAGCATTTATTTTGTGCTCGGTGGTCTCAGCTGTTTTTTAAATGATATTTCCTTATCCCGCCCTTAGTATCTGTGTACACAATTCTAAATGAAGTAGCTCAGTAAGCAAGGTAACTTACAATATTTTCCAGTGTCCATATTGTTCGGATGGAGTGTTTTTATTTTACACAATATTTAAAGATTTGTATTCTACATGTGTCTGTTGGGAGTTACATTAGAGACTATTCCACAATGTGTTTTACAAAGGGATTACTTCAAGATGAGGAGGACCTGCTATGGCAAGGAGGACTGGGGGACTGTCAAATGGAGGAGCAACCATCCAGTTCAACGTGATGGCAGTAGCTGTGGGGTCATAGTTACCATGGTAACATCGTTTTTTACTTTAACTACTATATGTAATATTTATGCTTCTGCTACATATATATATTCTTATATTTATTTCAGTCTCTTGATTATTATACAAGTTTAAAGTATAAAATAGTCAATGGTGTTAAAAGATAAGTAATTCGTTTCTAAATGATCAATTTTCAGTTTATTTTTTAGGGGAATTGTGTAAAAGTGATGAGAGGGCTGGTTGTTGACGCAGCATGTAGTTTGTCATGTACATTCTTCAAGTTGTGTTAATTACCTCATTACAAGTATTAGTTATTAATAGTTTGATCCTTTTTATTGAAATATCAATTCAATTTAGTAATTTTATTGGCAAAAACGATGTAGCGCAGATGACAAGTGTGATTCTGTGTGTTGTGTTAATTACCTCATTACAAGTATTAGTTATTAATAGTTTGATCCTTTTTATTGAAATATCAATTCAATTTAGTAATTTTATTGGCAAAAACGATGTAGCGCAGATGACAAGTGTGATTCTGTGTGTTGGTGTGTAGATGGCAAGAGCAGTGATGAAGGCCTTTCCTGCATTACCAGTTATGTCCTTTGGGACGTCCAAAAAGGAGATGGCTTGTGAGAGGAGAAAGTGTGCACTTTCAATACTCAATGGTTCAGGTTTGTAAGTCATTTGTCCTGCTTTATGTTATGGTTCTTAGTTAGTTGTTTTGGAAATGATGATCTTCTATTAATCCAATGCAATCAAACAAATCTACAATAACTACAGCCTGTAAAATTGCCTTTGAGTCCACACACTACAGCATTTATAGCCTACAGCATCATAGATTTTAAGCACAGGGCCCAAACCAAATATCCCATACATATCTCACTTGAACCCATAACTTATATTAATTTTACTTATATTGAGACATTAACAGTTGAATAACTTTTTTTCCTGCTGCAATAAGGAATCTTGACACTTAACCTGTCACGGTTTGTATCAGGAGAGCAGGGAAGAGGAAACTAATACAGATTGTTCCAGGCATCCAGGAACAGTTTATAGGTGGTTTATTGAAAAAAATAACAGAAGCTTACAGGCAGAGTGGCAGGAGGCATGGGTGAAATATGGAACACAAAACAGGGCTTAGAGTGAAACAGTGACAAATATTAATTCCTGATTTTTTTTTATACATTGCCTAGTAATGTTTCGAATATTACGGATTGTTTATGTATGTCTGCTTATATGTTGTTCTGTTCTGTTAACTGTATACATATAGAGTGTCTAAATAACATATTTTCTTTTCCTGCAGTGTTTCAAATGGAGGACAACTGTGCAATGTGCTCTGCCTCAAAGCCCCCAGGATCTGGGCCTCCCACTACAGATTGGGTGAGTGTTTGTCGTAGTGTATAGTGTGTCTAATAAAAAAAAAAATTTGGGTCTTTTTCCCCCTCCATTTTCCTCCGATTTTCTCCCATCCCAATGTTAGTCGTATGCCAATTCCCAGTCCCTTCCTGGTCGCTGCGCTTTACCCCCCACAGTCAGATCATCTGGGAGAGTGGAGGCTATCACGTGCTTCCTCCGACACACGTCCAGCCAATCACCGCTTCTTTTCACCTGGCAGCGCGGATTCTCATCGAGAGGGCGTAGCGTGTGGGAGGACCACACTATCCCCCTCAAGTCCTATCCGCGCTTAGCAGGCGCCCCGACCGAACTGTAGGAGTCGCTGTTTACAACGACCCGGACCCACCCCGCCAGCTTCTCCCACCCTCTAATACTGCCAATTGTATTAGTGCAGACGGCCAGCCAAGCTGGTGACAACCCCGGAGCTGTGAGCTGGATTCGAACAGGCGAATCCAGCTCACAGCTCCGGGGTTGGTGACGAACGCAATCTCCGCTCGGCCACCTAACCGCCGATGTGTCTAATCAATTCTAATCAAATTCAATTTATGATATTAGATGTATTTACAAAACTGTTGAGTCACTGGGTCTATCCAGATCAGGCGGTCCAGTGAAAATGCCGCAGGGCCATGCTGCGATTTCTACTTTTCGGCGCATGGCGAATAATTTTTTTACGCCAACCTCGTGCGTCGGCCCTGCTGCAGCCCACACACATTAACTCTATTCAAAATGACTGTGGAACCGATATAAATTGATTTACTAACAAAACAGTCAAGACAACTTCTCTCAGATAAATGGTAATGTATATACATTGTTTACACATATAACGAACAGAGAGAATATAAAATGTGATGAGTAGTGGAATAGGGATAGACAATTCTAATCATGTCTAATAGCAACATATTAAATTAAAGTGTAACTTCACCCCAGGTTTGAGCCTAAGTCCACCCACATGATGACAATAGCCTCAATGCAGCGTTGACAAATATGACAAAGCTACATTAGCTTGGAAAATGGCAATATGGGGCACTGAATTAGCACACCCCGCGGTTCCTCCACCTCACTCTACGCCGCTGGGAGACTGATGGTACATGTCCACCAGATCAGGCCTGGAAACCAAATTATACCTTGAGGCAACACAAATTGACCACTTGGAGAGAGGTTTGTGTGTGTTATCAAGTTTCATTAATAGTTGTCATACAGAAGTACAGAATACTTTCATACAAAATGCTTCTTACTGTTACGCTCCAGAGACTGTGCTAGACAAGATAGTATCAAATAACATAGTATAGCATGTAATTTAGAAGTAGAAAATGAGGTCACAGTGTTCAGTATAGACATATGTACAATGTTCGATGCAGAATAGACGTTGCTGGTCTAGATCTGCTGGTGTCCTCTTTCACACACCAACATCCTGTAAGTCACTATTAAAATATGGGAAGCAGGGAGAAGCAGGTCGTATGCAATACATAACTGACCAATGAATACCAAAAGGTAACTACATTATAGTGATGCAACATGGGGTTTTCCCAGAACTATAAATCTTCTACCTATAACTACCTAAAAAACATTTCTATTTGAAAAACTGAAAATTTAGACATAATATACTTATTTTCTGATATTAAACTGGTGTTTGAGGCGAGTATGCTACAGACTATAGCTACATGTAATAAAGTTGACATGAATCTAATTTTGCCAAAATTATTCTCTATTGCACTTCATTACATCATAATTTCCGATGACAAGGTGTATCAGATTTGATGGTGACTCATTTCATTTTACAGCTACAGTGTGACACCTGTGAAAGATGGTTCCATGAGCAGCGCCTGGGGGTGAATCAGGACCAACTCCAAGAAGCCAGGAAGCAATTGGAATTTCTGTCTCTGCAACTAGGGCAGAATAATTAAGAAAAAAGGGGGAAAATCTGTGTTGACAGAGTCACATGGGGAGCAATAACTGGTCATGACGACGAGGTCTTCTTTAGCCGTAACTGACGTAGTTTATTTCATATGTACATTTGCACCACTAGACCTGCTCTCCATGAGAGCTAGAGAGAGAGAGAGACAGAGGGGCAGGGAACAATCCCTTATACCTGATACCTGACGTCAGTTACAATAGCTGCGTCTCCTTACGCCTATAGCGCCCTCTTACTGTGGAACAGTTAAAGTGTAGTTACATGCAAACATATTAATACTGTACTTACACTTAACAATCTGTTTGCCTGTTTTTGTCATACTGTACATACACAATCACTGAATGACAGTGTTTCAGTAATTTTTTGTTTTTAATATTTGCTCATCTCCTATGCTTATCTATGTAGTTTAGTTAGATATTCATATTTTTATTATTGGCATGACTACTTACTTTTAGTAGAATGTATATATATAGTTAAAGGTGTTCATATTCATTTTATTTTCAAATATATGTTATAAGTATCTACGTTTATTGATATTATAGGTGTAAATAGTCATTTTGTATTTCAAATACATCATGCTAATTTCAAAGATGCTTGTATGTGTGTGTTTATTGCAACATCAAAGCAACCTTAGGTAAGTTGAACATCAAAAGCCAAAACAAAAGTTAAAAAACAAACTATAAAAACTCTAATATTGGCACGTGCTACTACAGTTATACTGTTTTAAAGGTAAAAGTTAAAATATCTTCTTGCAATACATCCAAAAATAATTTTCACTGTTCCGTGAAATTTTGACAATGCAGTCTAAAAGTATAATGAACTAACCCTGTTCATTTGTGCTAGATAAACCTGTCATTCCACAACTACATGTTCATGACTTTTTGCTAAAACTATTGTATTGATTCAATCATTTAGAATTGCAATGTCATTGTGAAATAGAAATGTTCATCATATTTTTTTATTCAGCACAAAATCAAGACAGTACAGATATGCAGATATACTTTACAACATGTTTAACATCATGTCTGTACCGAGACTGCTATGCTTGGGGAAGGGGCGTGGGGGAAACATATAAAAAAAAAAAAAAAAACAGGTACACCAGAATTTGCAGATAAAAAAATACAGTACTGTTTGAGTCCAGAAAAGAGAGTATATACATTTGACGTAAAAAAGACGTACATTGGAGGAGGTTGGGTAGGTGGGGTGGAGTCGGTGGGGGGGGGGGGACACTGTACAAGCAAAACTGTACATTGGTAAGTATTACTGGTGAGATAAATCAAACACATTTTTAAAAGAAAATGACAATCAAATGGGAAATAAGATAGAAACTAATAAGATGAAAATAAATATAATGCAGTGCCTTTATAGCCCTATACGCTCTATACAAGCCCACTTTATATCGAACTGTTCACCTTGCAACCTGATCAGATGAGTCATCCTCTCCATGTCCTGAATTTCTTTAACTTTGTTTAGCCATTGGTTATGTGTTGGGGGACTGGGCTTCAACCAATTAATTGTGATAATTTTCTTGGCAGCAGTTAACAGTATTTGAAGAAGATACACACTTTTCCTTCCCTCAATGCCCTCCGTTATGACTCCGAGGATGGCAGTTTTGAAATCTTGTGGGATGTCCATGTCGAATACTTTTTTTTACATCCCTGAATACATCATCCCAGAACCAGAAGTGACATAATTTTGGGCATGTCCAGAAAATGTATGGTTAATTTGTTCACCACATCCCCTCCAGCATTGGCTTGTGGGAGTTGTACCTGCTTTAGCAGTCAATAAGGGGGTCTTGAAAAACATACTAATGACCTAACATTTATATTCTCTCAAGGAGTTAGAATTAGTCACCTTATGTGCTTCAGTACAAACATCGAACCACTCCTCTTCTTGTGAGATCTCCTGTTGGAGCTCAGCCTCCCACTTCAACTTAATGTATAGAGAGTCGTTGGGGTTCATTGATATTAGGTTTTGATATAATTTAGAAAGAATTTTTTGTTTTGAAGCAACAATTTGTATATTAGCTATAAAGCGTTCTATTGGAGAAGGGTGTCGAATTTTTTGTCACAATCTTCCTGGTTTTCAAAAAAATGCCTTAATTGGAGACATCTGAAAAAGTCAGTACTAGGAAGGCTAAACTCCACTCTGAGTTGTTCGAAGGATTTAAGCTGGCCGGAGTGAATAAATTGGTAAACAAATTTCAGACCCTTTGTCCTCCATCCACTGAATCCTGCATCCAGAGTTGATGGTGTAAAGTCCCCAATGAAACCAATTGAGGTCAGGCCCGATGTTAAAGGCAAACTGAACTCTTTCTGGACCGCTCTCCATATTTGTAACGTAAATCTGGACCATACACCTATTGAGTCCTCCCTTATCTTATGTCCAGAGAATAATAATGTAGTAAGTTGTTTCTGTGTAGATTCCATTTGAACCATCTTGATGACAAATCATCTGTGATCCAGGTGTGCAAGGGTCTAAGTTCAGCAGCCCAAAAATAATATTTGAGGTTAGGGATGGCCAAACCGTCAGAAGTTTTGGCCAGCTGTAATGTTTTGAAACGCACTCTAGGTAATTTCCCCTGCCATATTAAACGTGAGAGTAATTGATTTAGTAAATTTAGTAAAAGTGTGGTTATCAATTGGGATGGGCAGCATTAGAAACGGATACAGTAGTCTAGGGCAGTGATTCCCAACCTGGGGTCCGCGGACCAGGGGCGCAGGGGGTCCCGCCAGACCACAGATTATTTGAGTTTTTTTTTTAATTTTATATATATACTTTTTTTCTTTCAGAGAAATATTTAATTGGCATATTTTTATCATCAGAAGCATGAATAGTCTCTCCACTACAATAAAAAATAAATAAATAAATAAACATCTAGACATGATTTTTGAACGTTAACAGTAGGCTACCGGGTAGCCGCTAAAACGTGAATCAGTTGACTATCACTTTCCGTAGCTAGCCTAGCACGCTAGTTAACTTTCTCGGCTCGTCTGCAGTCAGCCGCCAGAGGCGAAAATGTGTGACAAACGAAGGGGAGATGACGGCAGCTCATCTGCAAAAAAAGTTAGGACCTACAGCAATCGCAAAAATTACATCACCATGGGTTTCACTGAGGGACCAGACAAACGACCTGAGTGTGTGATTTGTGGAGAAAAGTTGGCAAACTCGAGCCTGAAGCCCAGCAGGCTGAAGAGACATCAGGCGTCTAAGCACCCAGAAACCGTTGGGAAGGATCCGGCCTCCTTTGAGTGTTCGCTTTTAATTGCAAAAGCAAAGAAACCGCACAATATTGGCGAGCAGCTCATCAACCCAGCCTGCATCAAAATGGTTTAGAAACTGTGCGGCCCACAGGTGGCGGATAAACTAAAATCAGTACCACTCTCGAACAATGTAGTGAAAGACCGAATTGATAAGATGTCAAGTGATTGCGAGCAGTAGCTGTCAGAAAAGCTTAGAAAGGGTCCATTTGCCATACAACTTGATGAAACTACAACTGTCGCAGACGAGGCTGTGCTCATCGTTTATGTGCAGTATATCGAAAATGAGGATCTGAAGCAGGACATTCTCATGTCAGTCAACCTTACTACCACCACTCGAGGTGAGGATATTTTTACTGCAGTGGATTCTTACTTCATTCAACATAAATGCAAACCGTTCACCATTAGGGCCTGATTTGAGAGGATGAATACAGGATTTGAATATTGGCCAACATTTTGAAATACATATGGTGCAAGATGAGATTTGTTGATTGAAGGCACAAGTCAAAGAAGCATAGTGGGTCTAATTATGATGCATATGCCTGTGTATAAGCAGTTTGTTATTAAAATGACAAAAAAAAGTATTAAAATGACAAAAAAAAAAGTATTTTATGGTATTTTATTAGGAGGGGGGTCCAGGAATTTCATCAGAGATGTTTGGGGGTCCCTGGGGGAAAAAAGGTTGGGAACCCCTGGTCTAGGGAGTATGTTCATTCTGATTATTTCCACCCTCCCTATCAAGGAAAGAGGCAGAACAGTCCATCTATCCACGTCCTCTCTGATCTTATTGATAAGCCTCGTGTACTTGGCTTTATACAATTGGTCAAATGTGGGTGTTATGGTATGCCTAAATATTTAATACCAGTACTTGGCCTGTTGAGAAATGTTCCCCCCAATAGCCAGTGCCTCTGTTTTGTCTATGTTAATTTTATATCCAGAGTAATAACCAAATGTTTTAATTTTACTCATACGGCATGCAATCGACCTCGAAATAGAAATGTTAATTAAAAGGAAAAAGGAAAAATCTAAACCCAAGTGCCCAAGAATAAGTTAACATTCCAAGAAAGTATCACTGTCTATTGCACACATGAACTCAAAGTAATAATAATAAATTACCTCTAAAGTGATCACTCCACACATCAACCAGCTCCTCAAGAGTGTGCCACTAGGGCGGAAAAGGTAAGTGTTAGGTTTCATTGTAGTTCTTAGTTAGAAATGGTCATTTTTAGTGTATTGTCGTGAAACAATGACTACGAGGGGCAATGAGTATGACATGGCAGTTTTATAAATCCATCACCACCATCATCATCATCACCACCACCACCACCAGCTAAGTACCTAGCTTAGCTTCAGTTTAGCCTAACCTGAAAAGACAGGAAATAAGGGAATATGCCGGGACTCGGCTCTCCCACAGAATGTACTAATTGCTTGAAGATGCGTATGAAGATTGTAAAGCTGGAGGCTCGGGTTTCTACCCTGTACCAAATACAGCAGAATGAGCAATTCCTTGACTCTATGCTTGAAGCTACTACAAATATAGCCAACAATACCATGATTGAAACCTGGCCTATGCTAGTAACTACAGAACAGCACCACCCAAAAGACGGTCCTTGGCACAACCAAGGAGCTAGACCAAAGCAGTGGATCACCGTCAAGGAAAAAAAGAGAAAAAAACGAACCAGGACCTCACCCCCGGTACCGCCAAGAAATAGTTTCAACCTACTCTCAGAAACATGCATATCAACACCCAAAGCAAAGAGACATAGAAGCGTGGCTAACGACGCTAACGAAGCAAACAGCGGGCGAAACGGAGCTCACGCTAACGACGCTAATAGCAAGAATACCGGAGCTCACGCTAACACTAGCGAAGCAAACAGCTGGCATGCCGGAGCTCACGCTAATGCTAGCGAAGCTAACAGCCGGCACATCGGAGCACACGCTAACGACGAGACGACAAGGAAAACAGAGCCACTAGCGACACGGCTAGCAAACACGACCCAGACCGAGCGAACGGCTAACAGCGAAGAGACTATCATGTGCCGAGAACGTCACGGTAGCCAACGCCGAAGGTACGGGACCAGCGTTAACATGCCGGCTATTGAGAAGGCTAACGAGGCTTCACCAAGGCCACAGGACTGTGGAAAGAACCGGCAGACTAGGCCTAGCCCAAAAACAAACGGCCCCAAAACTGTTGGAAAGAAAAATGCTAACCTCACACAGAAAATAGACTGTATACTGATTGGAGATTCCACAACAAGGTATGTGGAGATGGCAAACACAGAAAATATCTGTCTAGACAATACATCTGTCAAAGAGCTGGCCGAAATACTTCCAACACTAATCAGACCGGGAATAACAAAAATTGTCATTCACTCTGGATCGTTTGACATCCTGCGAAAGAAGACTGGCACAGAGACTTTGAAAGACGATTTCACACGTTTAATGAACACACTAGACAAACATCAGTCTGTGTCCATCAGTGGACCAATTGCATGCTTTCGCAGAGGACAGGAAGCATTCAGTCGACTCCTAAATTTTTATTCATGGTTAGGGGCTGCATGTCTCGTACACAACCTGAAATTCATTGACAACTTCAATGTTTTCTGGAATAACCCAGAACGTTTTCAAAGAAATGGCTTCTTCCCAAATCGCTTAGGTTCAAAGCTCCTATCAGCAAACATGCGTCATGCCTTGATGGCAGGGACCGAAACTAAAGGGGCGGTCTGTTTTTACCTTTGGCGCATGACACTTAGAGGGCTGCCCGCCGTGTGGCGTGTAGACGTGTAGTTCATAAGCAGGCCCCTAAAAATATTTGTATGCGAACGGTAAAAATCAATTACGCGCACGCTGTGCGAATACAGATTATAGCCTCTCTCGTCTTTTTTTTCCTCCGCTGCGAGATCGTTAAAAAACGACAAGTCCCACATTGCACTCAAGCCAACGGTCCAATCACAGTAGAGTGAAGTGACTGGTTTCATGGGAAATAAAGCAAATGACCAATCAGAAGCTCTCATTTTTCTTGTTTACTTCCTGAAACCCCGCGATCAGGGCTCTCGTTTTCCGAGACACCAACTTATTATAGTCTCTCTTACCAATAGCAATAGATTTTAGAACACCTAGATTTATCGATAGCAATAGTAATATAACGTTAATGCAACAAAACGAATGCCTTGCTTTGTTAATCATAACGTTGATGCAGTAGCGTATGTCGGTGTGTTGGCTGTAACGGACATGACAATAACATAACGTGTACACATTAAAATTGCGATAATCTATTCTAACATTTTCAAATCGATGCAGTTGAATTTCCCCCTTAGGATCGATGCATTGTTACACCCCTACACCAAAGTCACTGGCCCACTGTGTATCTGTGTGTATAATAACTTGGCTAGCGTTATCAACAGCAGAGGTGGGCAATGGGTCCAGCTGCAGCACCGGAGTGCAAGCGATGTGATGTAATTGGCAGACTCGACTGTCAATCAATGGTCTACCTGACACGCAAACTCAAACAATGTTTCTGTACTGGAGGTGTGATTGATTGATTGATTGAAAACTTTATTAACAGATTGCAGAATGGGTACAATACAGTACAGCTCAATACACACAATTGTTAAGGGGATGCAGACCAGAGAAAGACTTTCGTCTTGTTTACATCAGGGTCCCCCATTTCAATTAATCAGGAAAGTGTACAGTAGGAAAGTGTACAGTATTTCAATAGGCAACCCTGAAAGGATTATTTTTCTAGAAGAGCAACACAGCCAAAACAGACAGTGGAGCTGTTTGCAGATAGCAAGCATTTTGACTTATTGCGTGGTGGCGATGTCTCGCAGATAATACAACTACAAGTATGATTATATAATATATATTTTATTTAAAAAAAAATTGTATATATAAAATATATATTGGCAGGTAAGAAATATGCTTGGCGGGTAGACTCTTCCCATCTACCCGCCACTGGCCGGTGAGTCAAAAAGTTAATTTCGCTCCCTGCTTGATGGCCTCCAAGCTCATACCAGCACGAGAGATAGTGATGAAGGACACAATCTCACCACGGATTACAGCAGCACAAGACGTCCTGCCCCCCCCCCCCCCATATCACACAAGGCCATCTCGTCTGATCAAATGTCCCCGAGAGCACAGTACAGTCAGTACGGTACAGAATAGCACAATTGCCATGCCATCTCTCAAAACATACAAGTAATCCTAACCAGCCAATGGCATGGTGAAAAATATACACCATCAATGCGTTTACCTGCTATTAACCTCAGGGCCATCACGGTCAAGCCAAAGCAGACCTCCTCTAAAGAAGTCCAACAAATAAAATTAGCTTTCCTAAATGTCAGATCACTGAATAATAAAACTTTCTTAGTAAATGATCTGATTAAAGAAAATAACTTAGATTGCATCTGCCTAGTAGAGACATGGCTAAATAATGACACAGCTACATCAATAATGATAGAAGCTTGTCCACCAGACTATAACTTTTTTCAAATACCCAGAAAAAATAAAAGGGGCGGAGGAGTTGCAGCAATCTTCTCCTCAAAACTCTTGTTTAGAATCACAGAACTAGGCGAGTTCATGTCAATGGAATATCTTGCCATTGAACTAAAAACAGAATCAACTATTATTGTCACAATATACCGCCCGCCTAGACACTCACCAGTATTTATACAGGAGCTCTCTGAACTGATCTCACTATGTGTTACCGGATATGATAAGGTGATCCTAAATGGAGACCTGAACATCCATTTTAATAAGAAAACAGACTCCAAAACTATGGAACTAAAAAATCTACTGGATAGCTTTGACCTAATACAGCATATAACAAATGCAACTCACCGGCTTGGGAATACACTAGACTTAGTTATAACAACAACTGGGCTAAGCATAACAAATATCTCAATAACTGAATTACCTCTCTCCGACCATCACTGTATATTTTTTGATACTCAAATAACCCTTACTAAAACAAAAAAAGAAATCATAGTTAAAAAGAGGCTCCTAAACGACAAAGCTGAATCAAAGTTCATTGATCTTATCAGACTACATGAACCTGCACACAATCATGACAGCTCTCTAAATGAAATGGTAGAAAATCTCAATGATGCAATGTCATCTATATTAAATTCTGTCGCCCCATTAAAAACGAAAAAGAAGAAAACTAGAGCCTCGCCCTGGTTAAACTATAATACGGTCAACGAAGAAAAAAGGAAATGCCGTGCAGCGGAGCGAAAATGGAGAAAAACAAAAACCACCATATGCTGTGATATATACAAAGATGCTTTAACTGCTTATAATAAAACCATCCGCTTAGCAAGGAAAGATTACTTCTCTAAAATCATTACAGAAAATGCTGGAAACTCCAGAATCCTCTTTTCCACTATTAATGTACTACTCAACACTGCCCCTACACCTCCTCAGTCATCAACGGTTAAGTGTGAAGAACTTGCACTATTCTTTAACAACAAAATAACCTTGATCAGGGCCAGCATTACTCATGATGGAAATAAAGTTGATTGCGGCAAACCGTGCAATGTAACCATGAGAAGTTTCACATGCATCACATTAGATGTACTCTGCAAAACTGTCTCAGAATGTAACTCCTCCACCTCAGACATTGACCCTATACCTACAGCTTTCTTCAAACGGGTATTTAATAGTGTTTCAAGCCCTGTGCTAGATATCATAAACACTTCCCTTAGGACTGGTATTTTCCCGGATGCCTTTAAAACAGCAGTTGTAAAGCCATTACTAAAAAAACCTAACTTGGATAGTAATGAAATGGCAAATTATCGTCCAATATCCAACCTACCATTCATTAGTAAAGTACTTGAAAAGATAGTTTCAGTTCAAATAAATTCCTTTCTTGAAGAAAACAACATCTTAGAAGAATTTCAGTCAGGATTCAGAAAATATCATAGCACTGAAACTGCCCTCACCAAAATAATCAGTGACCTCAGACTAAACTCTGACGAGAATAAGATCTCCATCCTTATCCTGTTAGATCTCAGTGCAGCATTTGATACAATCGATCACGATATTCTAATCGATCGTCTTGAAAACCATGTCGGTTTCTCAGACCATGTGCTAGGCTGGTTTAAAACATACATCAGAGGGAGGAAATTCTATGTTAAACTAGGAGATCACATGTCTGATATATACGACAACAACTATGGAGTTGCACAAGGGAGTTGCTTAGGTCCTTTACTCTTCTCCCTTTACATGTTACCGCTGGGTGATATCATCAGAGAACATAATGTAGATTTCCATAGCTATGCGGATGATACACAACTGTACATATCTGCTGAACCAAATGATACAGCGATTAGCTCCATTACAGACTGCTTACTGGCAATAAATAAATGGATGAGTAAGAACTTCCTGAAACTAAACAAGAACAAAACTGAAATTCTAATTATCGGCTCCAAAACTAAAAAAGAAACATTAATAAAGAACCTGGGGGGACTAACCCCTTGGATCAAATCTGAGGTCACTAGTCTTGGGGTTGTCATAGATTCAGAACTGAACTTCAATTCTCATATTAGCAAAGTGACGAAAACATCGTTCTTCCATCTCAGAAATATAGCAAAAGTACGACCATTTATTAATCAGAACGATGCTGAGAAGCTAATTCATGCATTCATATCTAGCCGGTTAGACTACTGTAATGCACTTTTCACAGGTCTCCCTAAGAAAACCACAGAGAGGCTTCAGCTAATCCAAAACTCTGCAGCCCGACTGCTAACTAGAACCAAAAGGAGAGAGCACATTAGTCCAGTCTTAGCCGCTTTACACTGGCTTCCTGTAACATTTAGAATTGACTTTAAGGTCCTTCTCCTTACATACAAAGCTCTAAATGGACAGGGACCTAGCTACATCGCCAACACTCTAATAAATTACACACCAGCAAGAACACTGCGATCATCAGCTGCTGGACTACTAGAGGCTCCCAGAAGCAGTCAAAAGAGGATCGGTAATGCAGCCTTTATCAACTATGCCCCAAAACTATGGAACAAACTACCCCAAAACATCAGGGAAGCCAACTCGCTAGACATCTTTAAAAGACAGCTTAAAACCTATCTCTTTGCTCAGGCATTTCACTGATAGATATCTGCTACCACCTAGTGGCAAGAGGAAACATCAGGGATATCCTGACACAACTTGTATTTATTCTTACCCTGCCTACTCTTTTACACTGCCTATCAAATTCATGTGTCGGTTATTGCACTTTTTACTTCTTACTGATGACTATTTTTAAACTGAATCATTTTAAACTATTCTTATTATTTGCTATGCTCGCTCATGCCTGTATTTTTTATGTCCGTCGGTTATTGCACTTTTTAATTACTGAATAGAGAGCCTATTAGGATGCTAGATCCTAATGTGAAACACTATGCTTATGGCAGATCAATCAGCATGGATTGTCTGTAAACTTTAATACATGGCAGTTTGGTTTGTTAGAACAGACTGTAATCTTATGCTTATGGCAGATCAATCAGCATGGATTGTCTGTCAACTTTAATACATGGCAGTTTGGTTTGTTAGAACAGACTGTAATCTTCACTTGCTTATGGCAGATCAATCAGCATGGATTGTCTGTAAACTTTCACTTGCTTATGGCAGATCAATCAGCATGGATTGTCTGTAAACTTTATGCATTGTTGTCACTTGCCATATCTTACATAATACTAATAGATAGTGTGTACGTAAATGAAAATGTATGTGTCTGATAAAGAGATAGGTATATATGGA
The DNA here is from genome assembly GCF_963971535.1 of Notolepis coatsorum. NCBI lineage: Eukaryota > Metazoa > Chordata > Actinopteri > Aulopiformes > Paralepididae > Notolepis > Notolepis coatsorum. The sequence goes on along the minus strand of NC_140165.1, from coordinate 171,963,043 downwards.
TGAAAAGGCATGTGTCTGATAGGGATATATTATTAAAATATTGTATAATTGGCTGATATGAACAGGTATTATTGTATTGTATTATGAATTCATAAGGCGTATATATTTTTATCTTGTATTATGAATTTGATTAGGGTTTTTATTGTTGTTTTAATTGTCTGTATGACATGTAAATGTTGTGAGTGTATAAGGGTTTTTATTGTTGTTTTAATGGTCTGTATGTCATGTAAATGTTATGAGTGTATAAGGGTTTTTATTGTTGTTTTAATTGTCTGTATGATATGTAAATGTTGTGAGTGTATACGTCTGTAACTGTATTTTATGTGTTATGGACCCCAGGAAGAATAGCCCCAGCACTGCTGTGGCTAATGGGGATCCAAATAAACTTAAACTTAAACTTAAACTTACTATGCTCGCTCATGCCTGTATTTTTTATGTCAGTTCTATTTTATAATTTTTATTTTATTTTATTTTTATTTTACTATTTTTAAACTGAATCATTTTAAACTATTTTTACTATTTGTGTTACTGAAAACTGTAAGCGGAGAGCCTATTGGGATGCTAGATCCTAATGTGAAACACTGTGATTCTACCTGTCTATCTTTTTATGCTCGCTTATGCCTGTATTTTTTACTGTTGTGAAGCACTTTGAACTGCAACCTCTGTATGAAAAGTGCTATACAAATAAAGTTATTATTATTATTATTATGGGAGAAATGGTTTTTATCCCACATCAAAGTTAGTCAAAAATGCTGATTCTGAGGACATTGAAACTGAAATTACTCAAAAAGTACACAGTAAAAATATTTCATATAATTTGTGCAAGTAGTCTAAGAAGTACTAAGTACAACCATGGCAGTTTCATAAACTGCTTATGGGAAAATTGTTTTTATCCCACATCAAAGTTAGTCGAAAATGCTCATTCTTGACGACTTTGAAACTGAAATTACTCAAAAAGTACACAGTAAGAAAAATGTATATAATTTGTGCAAGTAGTCTAAGAAGTACTAAGTACAACCATGGAAGTTTCATAAACTGCTTATGGGAGAAATAATTTTTATCCCACATCAAATTTAGTCGAAAATGCTCATTGTTCTATAAAAAGGACTTTGAAACTCAAATTACTCAAAGTACACAGTAAATGTAGTTCATATTATTTATGCAAGTAGTCTTAAGAAGTATTAAGTACAAACATGGCAGTGTCATAAACTACTTATGAAATAATAGAAATTAAGCACATGCCATCCTTTACTTTGAAATCCTCACCGGAAGTGTTCCTCTGTGGAATTGTCTGTAGCTTTAGTGGTTGAATATACTGCACGTCCTATTGATTCGATGTTCAATAATACTGCACATACGAAACGTCCTATTGATTCGACGAAACGTCCTATTGATTCGATGCGCATTCAATGTCATATTAAGTATTTCTGTAAGATCTACTTACATTTACATTTAGTCATTTAGCTGACGCTTTTATCCAAAGCGACTTACAAGTTCTGTGCGACAAGACAGCAAGAAGGGTATAACTCTATCAGCTGAGTAACAATGTTCATCAAAGTGTTGCGTGTTACAGTGTAGGTTAGTTTATTAGGACAAGTGCATGACATTAAGGTTAGTCAGGGTTAGATTTTTTTTTATCATTTCAGATAATGGTTGAAGAAGTGAGTCTTTAGTCGACGGCGAAAGATTGGACGGGATTCGGCTGTCCTAACTGGGATGGGTAGTTCATTCCACCATTGTGGGGCAAGGACTGAGAATAGGCGGCTTCTCTTTGATGACCCTCCGGGAGCTTGGATAGGAGTAGATCTGAGGCGGCCAGAAGATGCAGAGCGTAGGGGTCTTGAGGGTGTGTAGTTAGAGACCATTGACCGGAGGAGCGGTTCCCGTGCGGGAGCGGTTCCCTTTGCCGCACGGTATGCTAGGTCGAGGGCCTTGAAGCGGATACGTGCAGCAATGGGGAGCCAGTGCAGGTCCCTAAGAAGTGGGGTGACATGGGCCGACTTCGGTAGGTTTGAGATCAGGCGGGCCGCTGCATTTTGAATGAGTTGAAGAGGCTTGGTGGCAGTGGCCGGGAGGCCAGCTAGCAGTGCGTTGCAGTAGTCGAGGCGGGAGGTCAGACTGTGTTCAAAAGTCACGTCGGTTCATTACAACAGCGTCCCAGGCTTGTTTAATGTGTTCAAAAGTCACGTCGGTTCATTACAACAGCGTCCCAGGCTTGTTTAATGTGTTCAAAAGTCACGTTGGTTCATTACAACAGCGTCCCAGGCTTGTTTAATGTGTTCAAAAGTCACGTCGGTTCATTACAACAGCGTCCCAGGCTTGTTTAATGTGTTCAAAAGTCACGTTGGTTCATTACAACAGCGTCCCAGGCTTGTTTAATGTGTTCAAAAGTCACGTTGGTTCATTACAACAGCGTCCCAGGCTTGTTTAATGTGTTCAAAAGTCACGTCGGTTCATTACAACAGCGTCCCAGGCTTGTTTAATGTGTTCAAAAGTCACGTCGGTTCATTACAACAGTGTCCCAGGCTTGTTTAATGTGTTCAAAAGTCACGTCGGTTCATTACAACAGCGTCCCAGGCTTGTTTAATGTGTTCAAAAGTCACGTCGGTTCATTACAACAGCGTCCCAGGCTTGTTTGAATGCATTACCGTAAACCTGGAACTAATCGCGCACTCGAAAAACGGGAGCGGCTGGTTTGACCACGCAAAAGTAAAAGACGGCTCACTTGACCGCAGTTGTCCCGGCCACCCCTGCAAAGGTTTGGACACCAGCCCCTCTGACTGGCTGGGGCAAGAGGAAGAAGGCCGGGGAGAATTTGGACAACACCCTGATGAGCTTCATCACAGCTCCATCGACACCTGCAGCTCCCCCAACACAGAAGACGGTGATGGAGCTCTTTCTCCTCAGCCAAGTGCCTGTGATCGAGGCTCTAACCCCTCCATTGCAGGCAAAGGCACAAATTGCCATAATCAAAATTCTGGAGGAACTTCGTGCTCTCCAGGAGCAGGGCAATGTAGCTTCAGCTGGCCCATCGGCCATGAGGCCAACACCACAGCAGTGGGAGCACGGGCAGAGGTACCTTACACCTTTTAATTACTGGGAGCAAAATCGATACATTGCACCTAACCCCTCCATGTACTGTCAGGATCCCGCCACCGATCTAGAGGTTTAATGTCTCAGCCAGTCTCTCTCTCTAAAAATATATGAAAAAAAAGAAGAGTACCAGCAGAACATCATCCCTGTTATAGTGAAGATGTTTTCCTCTACGGACCGAGCCATAAGGATACGGCTGCTGCAGGAGATGGAGCAGTTTATTCAGTATCTGAATGAAGCAGCTGTCAACTCCCAGATCTTCCCACACGTGGCCCACGGCTTCACGGATACCAACCCTGCCATCAGAGACCAGACTGTCAAGTCCATGCTGCTGCTGGCTCCCAAGCTGAGTGAGACCAACTTGAACCAGGAGCTGATGCGTCACTTTTCCAGGCTGCAGGCCACAGACGAGCAGGGGCCCATCCGCTGTAACACCACTGTCTGCCTGGGCAAGATCGCCCCCTACCTCAACGCTGGGACGAGGAATCTCTGCATTCTCACGGGCCACCAAGGACCCGTTCCCAGCCTCACGCTCTGCCGGTGTGCTGGGCTTCGCCGCCACACACAACTTCTACAGCCTGACGGAGAGTGCAGCACGGATCCTGCCCACCCTCTGCATGCTCACCATGGACCCCGATAAGAATGTCAGGGATCAGACGTTCAAAGCAATCAAGAGCTTCATGTCCAAGTTGGAGATAGTGTCAGAAGACCCAACCAAGCTGGCTGAGATAGAAAAGGACGTGATGTCATCGTCTCAACCCACGGGGGCGTCCTCCACCTGGACTGGCTGGGCGGTGACGGGCGTGTCCTCGCTGACCTCCAAGCTGTACCGCAACGCTCCAGGCTCAGAGGGAGGAGGCCCAGTGGGAGAGAGTGGTGGACCGGCCCAAAGCTGCCCCCACCTCCCCCTCCGATGAAGCACACACCCCTGGTACTGCAGCCTTTTAGAAACGCCATGAGTTCATTTTAGCAGTAGTTTTATCCTTCGTTTTTTGATGGAAAAGTTATAGTTATAGTCAAAATGCTATAGATAATTTTTTGGCCCGAAATGTGTTACTGTATGCCACCAAATGTTTTAACATGACTTTTGGACGTGACCCTGTAGTCCCACTATGCTCGATGGGATGTGGTGTTCATTTGCCTTGCGTTACTTAAGAATAAACTGTCAGTGATGCAGTCACCGCCTGTCATCGTTGGGGCTGATGATTCTGGTTTAGGTGGACATGGAAGAGACCCTTGATGAACCCTGAACATGGAAGAGGAAACTGATGAATGCATTGTTTTACAGAGGAGATGTTAACGTGTACCATGTGAGCTATTCCAAAAATAAAACCAGAAACATGAAAATGAAAAGTACATGGACCGGCTGATGACCGCAGTGTCCTCGCTGCACCACGAGTTAGAAAGCAGCTCACGACTGCGGCTGGGTTCTGTTGCTGCCCGAGAGGCGCCGACCCAGCACCGGCAGCGGCAGGTCCTAGTGGAGGCTAGGGTTCAGATGTGGAACCGCCTGCGCCAGGTGCTGATAACCAGATATAATATCGGCACGCAAAATATTGTGATATATATCGCTGTATCGCTAATTGAGAATACAGCTGTCATTGTGTCGTGACATACTCATTATCAGATTGGGAGCACTGTGGCAATTAATTACCACCTCCAATTATGCTGTCTCTGATTCCTGTGTTGTTTTTTATGTTTCTTTTCCCAGGCTGAGTATGAGGAGGATGTGACGGCGTCCTCCTGTGTGGGGATGTGGGGTTTACCCGATGAGATCCTGCTGGCGATCCTTCGCCACGTTCCCACGTGTGACCTCCTGCTGAAGGTGGTTTACCCGATGAGATCCTGCTGGCGATCCTTCGCCACGTTCCCACGTGTGACCTCCTGCTGAAGGTGGTTTACTCGATGAGATCCTGCTGGCGATCCTTCGCCACGTTCCCACGTGTGACCTCCTGCTGAAGGTGGTTTACCCGATGAGATCCTGCTGGCGATCCTTCGCCACGTTCCCACATGTGACCTCCTGCTGAAGGTGGTTTACCCGATGAGATCCTGCTGGCGATCCTTCGCCACGTTCCCACGTGTGACCTCCTGCTGAAGGTGGTTTACCCGATGAGATCCTGCTGGCGATCCTTCGCCACGTTCCCACATGTGACCTCCTGCTGAAGGTGGTTTACCCGATGAGATCCTGCTGGCGATCCTTCGCCACGTTCCCACATGTGACCTCCTGCTGAAGGTGGTTTACCCGATGAGATCCTGCTGGCGATCCTTCGCCACGTTCCCACGTGTGACCTCCTGCTGAAGGTGGTTTACCCGATGAGATCCTGCTGGCGATCCTTCGCCACGTTCCCACGTGTGACCTCCTGCTGAAGGTTGCTCACGTCTGCAGGAAGTCCAGAGGCGGAGGTCCATCAGATGCACCTGAGGAACCGCCATGCCCTGCAGCAGGTCTAGACGCGGTGGAGGTCCGAATGCAGAGGCTGAAGTCCAGGTGTCGGACTGTCTCAACTCCCCTTCCATACACCCCTTCATAATACAACATTGCCAACCGGTGGGCTGATCCAGATCTGGCATCAGCTCACCTGATTAATATTATTTACTGACATTTATGTTTATTATGTTTATTGTCTGTGTTGTCGTTGTTGTCTCCACTTTGTTAGACTTGTGTTCCCCTGTCTGTGTTTTGTAAATAAGTTTTAGTCTTGTTGGTCTCAGTTTGTTCAATTGTTATTGTTTTTCCCAGTGTGCTCTGTGTTCTGTTGTTTCTGTCTACCACACCTGTGTCCTGTTTGTAATTACCCTCTGTCTCTAATTAGTGTTTGTATATTAGGTGTTGTGGGCCAGCAGACACTTGCTGGTTCATTGTTTAATTGTTACCGTTGTTGTCAGTCGTGTTTGTTGTTTTCTGTTCTAAGTAAAAGCCTTATTATTCACCACTACGCCGTCTCCTGTATCCTGTTTATCTCTCCGTTCTACACTGCAAACTGAGTTCCACCACATCATGCCAGCAAAGCGGCACCATCGTAACAAATTACAATAAAAATAATTCACCCCTATGGATGGTCCGTTAACACATTCTCGCCCGACCACGGATATGTCCGTGTTTCGGCGCCATGCTTAACTCTTTCAGTGCCAGCAGGGGGGCGCACAATTTTGTGCTTGAATGCCCACCATCCACTTCAATGTTAGCGTTAAAAACGCCTAATCTATATTTTAAATTATGTCTAAAATATGTCTAATCTGCCCGTCGCTTATCAATGACTCGTTTTCCAGTCAACATTGTCGAAGCGGATTGTTTTTTTATCGGTTCATTCTCGTTTTATAGCATCTTGAAAAGCCCTCGTTTTCAAGGAAAATTAAAAGATTCCATGATAATCGCCCTTTACTGGAATATTCTAGAACGTTGTCATTTTTCGGCCTATTTATGAATAGTTTTCAAATAAACGCTAGATTATCGATAGTATAATGTGTACGTATGCACGCTATATAGGCGTTCTGAAAAATGTATTCTCTGATTTCCTCAAAGCGATCACGCACAAACAGACACATCACACATAGGGCGAACGCTGAGATCTCAGCGAATACAACTCTGATTATCCCAAGACTTGTAAAATAGATTCCTTACCTCAGATCAGATGTTCTCCAAAAAGATCATTCCAATTCCTGATCGCCATTCCAAAAATCGATCGCTTTTATTGATCCAACGCTGGGTAGTGGAAACACATATTCCACGCTGTTCTGAAGGTGGGCAATGACTGGGATCATCTCCGGTTACATGCCTGACAAGTAAAATGTGGATTCCGGATTTTTATTTTCTCATCCATTTTCATTGAGTCCATTCCAAAAGGGTGCATTACCATCTGGGAGACGATAGGGGGCGGTCTTTTCACATCTGAGCTCCTACAGGGGCTGCATACCAACGGTAGACTCGGTTGATGAAATATGAATTCAGATCGCTAATAAAAAAATAAAACGCTAATAATCGTGGTGGGCATTCAGGCATTGGGCATTCAAAGTGTTAAAGGACCAACCACGGATATGAGGTTGTTTTCGCTTTTATTCCATTTTAATAACCTACTCAATGTCACGAGCAGCACTGCAGATTTACCCCACTCTTCGAATTCTGAAAAGTACATTACCGGCCAGATCCTCTTAGGGGCGCTGTCTCGATAATGCAGTGTTCCTTGTGGCAGAACGGTGCACTCTTTTTTTTTTACTTTCAATGGAGTTTACTGTTAGCTGGATTCTATATGTGTAGCCTGTAGCTTGGAATACCTTTTGCGACGCTGAATTCACTATGAAGTAAAGGAATATATCATCAGCCAATGGACATATCGATCTACCAGATGGCGATCGATAACTGAGAAATCCTTTTGGGGATCCAACCGGCCCACGGTAAGATCTTTTTCACATAAATTACACGCTGATCAGGCCTTGTTATCATAGCCATAGCCAACCAGGCGATCAGCGAATGTGGCTACTGAGGCTAACGCGGTTATTGGTAATCAATAATCAGAAACGACGTCCCCCGCCCCCCCCCCCCATGCATTCATGGTGGACCATGAATACGACAATATGCATTTTACGTTTTAGCTCCAGCTTCTGTAGTGCCGAAACGCTGTTCGATTTAATGTTATTAGCTTAGCGCCCTGTATCTCGCCTTCCAGGAAATATACTAGACCAAACCCCGCTTATATTCACGAGGCTATAAAATTAGAACGTATTGATGAAAAAATTATTTCTTTAAGCCATTTTGAAGGGACGGTTTATGGTCTCAATTGACAATGAGAATGGACAGATAGCAATACTATAAAGTATAGATTTAGCTCTACAAACAGCCTTGCATACAATGCAAGCCTGTTTTGAAATGCTGGCCGTCTAGACTAGAGTGACATTAGACGGCCCCAAATGTGTTAATGGACTATACTTTCGCGCCACTACTGAAGGCGCGAAAATGCGGTCACGGACAGACTGTGAAAATAGGATAACTTATCCCAAGTGAAAACACTCATTATAGCCCTAAAGTGTTGTTTTCATTATGAGTTTAGTCATGATTATACCAAATAGGCTACATATTGAATATGATTAATTTAATAATTAAATGGAAAACAAATAATACAACTTAGATAATCACAAGGTAAAGTGTTTTTGATACAAATTTGCTGCATGCATCACGGATTGTGTGTTTATGGAGGTTTATCGAATAATTTCCCAGACAGGACGTCATGCATCTGTGTGATTTTTTTTAACAACATTTTGAAACATTCAAGACGTTTTCAGTGTGTGCAATGCTGTGTTGTTGGTGTAGAGAGAAGGGGATATGATTTAAATGTATGGTTAATGTATGGTTAATACAACCTCCAATGTACATTTTTTTTTTTTTTACTTTATTTTTTAGCGTTTATCGCTTTTCTGGTCAAGCATGACCGACAGAAACAGGTTGAAATGGGATGTAGAGCAGGGGAAGACATTCTGAGAAATGACGGCGGGTCCGGGAATCAAACTCGTGTCCCCCAGATCCGTGACGAGCACGGTTTTCCCCGAGGCAGAAATAGCGCCGAGATATGCGTTGAGCTACGGGAGCTCCCCAATGTACAGTTTCTACGTCAAATGTATATACTGTTTTCTGGACTCTTTTTGTATCACAAACAGTACTGTATTTGCAAATCTGGTATGTCATAAATGTATAGATGTAGCAGTACTGTCTATCTGTATGTCGTGTGTGTCATATATGTTATGATGAATTGAAAATGGGGGACCCTGATGTAAACAAGACGAAAGTCTTTCTCTGGTCTGCATCCCCTTAACACATTGGGGACGAAGCACGGATGTATCCGTCTTTCGAATCCATGCTTAACACTTTGAGAGCCAGCCGTGTTTTCCTTTTTACCCCCTTGAATGCCCAAATCCACTCCAATGTTAACGTCCAATGTTTAAAATTATGGCTATGTGCCCGTCGCTTATCAAAGACTCATTTTCCAGTCAACATTGTCAAAGCAGATTGTTTTTTTATCGCAGTTTGATAGCATTTTGAAAATCACTCGTTTTCGAGGAAAAAACAACACATTCTATGATAATCGTCTTTTACTGGAATATTCTAGAACGTTGTCATTTGTCTGCCTATTTATGAATCGTTTTCAAATAAACGCTAGATAATCGATAGTATATGTGTGCGCACACACGCTCGTGCCGCGCGCTGATAATCGCTGCTCTTATTTCCTGATGGCTTTTACAGTCAAAACAGCCATATCACATATAGGGGGAAACGCTTATATATCCGTGAAAACGAGTCTGATTATCCTAAGACTGATAACATAGATTCCTTACCTGAGATCAGATGGTATCCAAATGGTTTATTCCAATTTCCGATCGCCATTCGAAAAAATCGCTCATTTGATTGATCCATCGTGTATACAGTAAAACACATATTTGCCGCGGCACCAAGGCTCCAGAATGAACTCTGGTAGACCCCGGTTACATCAGTGAGAAGTAAAATGTGGAGTCAGAAATCCTTTCTCCCATTCACTTTCATTGAGTCCAATCCAAAAGGGTGATTTACCATCTGGGAGATGATAGGGGGTGCTTTTTTCACATCTGAGCGCCTGGGGTGACTGGATCTCCAACGGTAGGCTCGCTTGATGCAATATGATTTCAGATCGCAAAAAAAAATAAAAATAAAAAAAACAAGTATTCTCGTGATGGGCATTCAACCCGTGGGGGGTAAACCCGAGAAATCTTGGGCGTGGCATCCAAAGTGTTAAAGGACAGAAGGACGGATATATCCGTGGCAAGTTGTTTTGGCTTTTATTCCATTTTAATAACCTATTCAAGGTCGCCGAGCTGCACTGCAGATGTACCCTACTCTTTGAATTCGCCAACGTGCATTACCGGCCAGATCCTCTTAGGGGCGCTGTCGCGATAATGCAGTGTGCCCTGTGGCTGAACGGTTCATAATTTTTTTTGACTTTCAATGGAGTTTTCAGTTAGCTGGATTCTGGATGTGCAGCCTGTAGCTTGCAATACGTTTTGGATCGCGGATTTCACTATGCAATAAGGGGATTTACCATCAGCCAATGGACATATCGATCTACCAGATGGCGATCGATAAGGGGGAAATGCTCTGGGGGATCCAACCGGCTCATGGTAAGATATTTTTCACGTAAATTACAGCCCAATCGGGCCTTGTTATGATACTCAACCAGGCGATCGGCCTATGTGGCTACTTAGACGAACACGGTTATTGGTAATCAATAATAAGAAACGACGTCCCCCGCCCCCCCCCTTTCATGCATACATGCTTGAGGTTCGTGCCGATCATACAGTTTGAGTGTTAACTGTAGCATCTGTATAACGGAAATGCCATTGGATATAACGTTAGTAGCTATTAGCCCTTTATCTCGCCTTCCAGGAAATATCCTAGCCGGAATCCCTTATAACATTTATATTCACGGCGCTATAAAATGAGAACGTATTGATGACATTTTTTTTTCTTTAAGCCATTTTGAAGGGACGGTTTATGGTCTCAATTGACAATGAGAATGGACAGATAGCAATACTATAAAGTATAGATTTAGCTCTACAAACAGCCCCAAGTCTGTTTACATTTGCTGGTCCTCTAGAGATTTATTAGACGCATCCCAATGGCCCCGAATGTGTTAACACATTAACACAATCCCGCCCAACAACGTATATATCCGTGTTTCGAATCCATGCTTAAAGGACCGAGGACGGATATATCCGTGGCAAGTTGTTTTGGCTTTTATTCCATTTTAATAACCTATTCAAGGTCGCCGAGCTGCACTGCAGATGTACCCTACTCTTTGAATTCGAGAAAGTGCATTACCGGCCAGATCCTCTTAGGGGCGCTATCTCGATAATGCAGTGTTCCCTGTGGCAGAAGTAGGGCTGGGCGATAAAACGATAACTATCGCGATAAATTATTTCCTCGAAATAAACATGAAACGTGGTCGCAAAGTTTCGATATATCGATTTTCCAAGCTTGGATATGAGCACACGCACTAACAACCAATCAGTGAAGGAGATGGCCGAGAGCGAAGGAGACCCGGAAGCGTTTTCCTTAATGCCAAGCAAGCAGTGCAAAAATGCTTCCGCATTCGTCACCGCACGCCAGTGCGGTAAAGCGCCCTTCTTTTCAGACAAATGCTACCGTGCGTGCACCGGCGGCGGCGTGCTCGCTCAGGTGCGTGCGTGCGCCGGCGTGCTCGCGCGAGGTGCCCGCGCATGCGCATGAGATCCCGCCTTGGTTCGACACGAGCGGAGCTCAATATATATAAGTCACCGCCCCTTTTTCAGTATCTAGAAATAGCTCAATTGGCAAGGCCACATGGCTGTGGATCCTATGGCTCGTTTGCTGGCGAGTTCGAATCCCATCGAAAATATTTTTTAACGTGATTTTTTTTTAACGTGTATTCTTTCGCCGGTTAAGGTTAGGCATGGTTAAGGTTAAGGTTAAGGTTAGGCATTGTTTCGGAGTTGGTTAAGGTTAGAACGGTTAAGTTTAGGCGCTGTTAAGGAGCTGGTTAAGGTTAGAGTTTGTCAAAGAGAATGGCAATATAATTTCTATGGTTAAGGTTAGGCATGGTTAAGGTTAAGGTTAAGGTTAGGCATTGTTTCGGAGTTGGTTAAGGTTAGAACGGTTAAGTTTAGGCGTTGTTAAGGAGCTGGTTAAGGTTAGAGTTTGTCAAAGAGAATGGCAATAGACAGCCTATTTCCGCGCGACCTGGGCGCTGGGCGGCGGAAAATGAAAGGCGCATTACTGCACGCCACTACGGTAAATTTTTGCACTGCTTGCTTGGCATAAAGCTACACGCGACCCGGAAGGAGACCCAGAGGTAGGACTCACTCAACAACAAGGCTTGCTAGGCTAATTAGCTTGCACGGCGCTGTTTTATATATTTACGTGCCAAGTATGTGTGTGGCGTGAATTCTGAGGCCACGTTTATAGTAGTGTGGGGTATACAGTGGACGTCGTTTCAATATATTGTGGCGGAAGAGAGTATTTTAGTGTCATATTTAGCACATTGTCATGGAATACACCGCTTAGAAACAACAGGCTGGCTAGGATAACTAGCTTGCACGGCGCTGTTTTATATATTTACGTGCCGAGTATGTGTGTGGCGTGAATTCTGAGGCCACGTTTATAGTAGTGTGGGGTATACAGTGGACGTCGTTTCAATATATTGTGGCGGAAGAGAGTATTTTAGTGTCATATTTAGCACATTGTCATGAGATACTCCGCTTGTCGGCTAACTGCTAACGTGCGCGGACTGATGACGACATCAACTCGACTCGAGACATTCGCAGCAGCATAAGAAGTTAATTAAACTTGACAGACATTATATCGACGATAATTATCGATATCGAGTTATATGAAAATAATTTTATAATTTTATCGCGATAACGTTTTTGGTCATATCGCCCAGCCCTAGGCAGAAGCTGTCTTTTTTTTTTTAGGATCTCTAATGTAGTTTTCTACTCACCTATCGCTATTGTCTGTTGCACGGAATACGTTTTGGATCGCGGATTTCACTATGCAATAAGGGGATTTATCATCAGCCAATGGACATATCGATCTACCAGATGGCAATCGATAACTGGGAAATGCTCGGGGGATCCAACTGGCTCATGGTAAGATCTTTTTCACGTAAATTACAGCCCGATCGGGCCTTGTTATGATACTCAACCAGGCGATCAGCGTATGTGGCTACTTAGACGAACACGGTTATTGGTAATCAATAATCAGAAACAACGTCCCCCGCCCCCCCCTTTCATGCATACATGCTTGAGGATCGTTGCCATTGGATATAACGTTAGTAGCTATTAGCCCTTTATCCAGCCTTCCAGGAAATATCCTAGCCGGAATCCCTTATAACGCTTATATTCACGGCGCTATAAAATGAGAACGTATTGATGAAAAAATTATTTCTTTAAGCCATTTTGAAGGGATGGTTTATGGTCTCAATTGACAATGAGAATGGACAGATAGCAATACTATAAAGTATAGATTTAGCTCTACAAACAGCCCCAAGTCTGTTTACATATGCTGGTCGTCTAGAGTGATATTAGACGCATCCCAGTGGCCGCCAATGTGTTAACTGCCACGCAGTTTGCCCCTCTCATGCCCATCTCTGCCACCACTCTAAGTCTATGGAGATGTTCACCTTCTTTGCAGGGCTATAACTTTTTAAATTGTATTGCTAAATTGACATTACTATGACCCATTCAACATCGATTATCTATCGTTCAGGATGTGGGAACGTTATACTTTTTCATTCATAGATTCTTCCAAAAATACCGTCTAGAATATAAGTATGTTTTTATCGTATTCTGCAGTAATTCCTAGAACGTGAGTTATAGGCATAAACGCATATCGCTGCTGTCGGGACAAAACCTCATAACTCCAAAAACCCAACTTTTCAGCAGATGAAAAAAACTAACACAGATTTGAGGGTGAATAGAGTTAGGGGGTTTAGACAGATGATCGATTTAATGCTTTCCCATTGTTTAAACTTTGTAAAACCCACACAGACATATGGAGGATGATCTACGGAGTTGATTTATATAATAAAAAAATAAATAAAAAAAATTGAGTTATGAGGTTTTGTCCCGACAGCAGCGATATATAGATTATCAACTGCCGTTTATTGCCGATACGCGCTATATTAAACATTTCAACTGTACATGATCCTAAACGTTATGACTCGTCATGCGCGGATGAACGGGGGGGGGGGTCGTTTATAATTCCGTGATCGTCAGTAAATGCTTTATGTAGTATGGGTTGATTTATTGATCAGATGGTTTGTAAATAAAGAAATGTACAATCGCCTTGAAAATAACGTTACTGTCTTACCGTTCGCCGATGAGACTGGAGGAAAAAGATCCCACTTATTTGACGTCGATCGACTAGATCCATTTCCGGTTTGTATGGCGCAATAAACGCCCAAATCATATCGATTATTGAGTTATGGCAGCGATCCATGCACGCCAGTGTGTGTCTGTAGTCCCGCAACATTATGTGACTGCCGGACGGATTTTCCAGATGCACCGAGATCACAAGATCCATTTCCGGTTGTAACTCGCCCCGATCATCCACCAGGCGGCGGTATTGAAGCGTTGCACTGTTGTGCAGGCTCCCACTATATCAGCAGAGGCTGGGTGGCGGAATTATGAATGCCATGGCGAAAAAATTAAATATGATGTCAATAACGTCGTACGCCGTGATTTGGCAGAATTCGCATGACCAGCAAACCCGTCGTACAACGTGATTGGCGGTCAATGTGTTAACAATTGTATGTATTGAGCTGTACTGTACTGTACCCATTCTGCAATCTGTTAATAAAGTTTTCAATCAACGTTGTGGCCCGTTTCTCAGCTGTATCCAATCGCTTGCCTATAGCAAGTAGCGTATATGCATATAACATTGTTTAGAAACCATCCATTTTCGTCTAGATGTACTCCACGGATGACATGCTAACGTCACGTTACTGTTTACAAAAATGTCTTGTTGTCTGTAACTTGGCAACAAAGAGAGCTGCTATTGGTCGAGCGCAAGATACGTGACCGAACTCACACCAATTACGTCAAATAAAACTATGCAGTGACCAAGTATCCATTTGCGAGGAAAGAGCTAGTCCCGACTTTAAAATTATGATTGCGCAAAACGGTCAGGATTGTAAATGGAGAACTTTTTATTCCTAAATCTAAATAAATATATCTTTCACCCAGAGTGAAAATTGCGTAGTCCACCGAGGTGGGAACGGGATGAAACGATACAGCCGATATTATGCAGACGATATCCAGTCGAGTGCCGTTGCTTAGGGAGGGGGTCCTTTGATGGATCACGGTTTATGTGGGTTTTATTTTAGTTTTGGCTTGGGGTCATCCCTATGTTCCCCGGGTCCTATGTTCCCCGATTGATTGATTGATTGAAAATTGTTTACATTTTTATTATTTTATTAATTATTAATGTCCGCCTTGTTTCAAACTGGTTAAGCTTAGGCCCTCTTTCGAAGTTGGTTAAGGTTAGAGTTTGGAATCAGGGCTGGTGGTCTGACTATCTATCGCTACCGGGGAACATAGGACCCGGGGAACATAGACATGCTCCCTTTGGCTTTATTTCGTCTTTCTGTGAGGGACAGCTGTCAATCACTGGCCTCTGCAGTTAATTGCCATGCGGCATGGCAGGTGTGTGGGCTTGATTGCCACCTGATTGGTGTCAGGTGTGCAGCGCCTTTAAGTAGGTTTGGTTGACCGTTTTCGGATGCTTGTCCATTTCATGTTTTTCCCTCAACGGTAGAGGAGTGTCCCAAGCTCATGCTTCTAGAGTTTTCTCTGTCTATAGTGCTATTGTTTTTCTTGTGGTGGTTATTTTACACTGGTGTTTTGTGTTTCCTACAGTTTTTATTTATTTTATCCTTGTGTTTTCCCCCACCCTCTCTCATCGCTCAGCGATTCTGCTAAACGCAGTTAAAACTGAGATTCTCATTATAGGTTCAGACTAAATAAATTCCCATTCAAGAACTCAAACAGTGACGTAAAAAAATAGGCTTCAGAAAACGAATTTCCCACAAACCAACACACACATTTCAAAACATGAGTGTGCATAATAGATAAGACAGTCTCTCTCTCACTCGCGCACACACACTGTGCACAGTGTCTGTGTGATGCCCACTAGAAGTGGTATCATGTTAATATCTTTAGATTATGTGTCAAAACAGTGTGAACATATGGGTACAGGATTACCTCCATCAGAAACAAGTTAGAAGAGTCATTTATATGTAATGGGAGACATTAACATAATCTGGTCAATAGGTGGCGGTATAGGACTGGTGTTTAGTGACTTCGCCTTCCAGGGACCCGTTACTGTGTGCTTAGGAACGCACGAGGCAATCTCAGCCTCACAACCGGGAGGAGCCAGAGTCAATAACATCGTGTCTGCACCTTTCCTTTGTCAAATGATTAACTACAACCTGTTTCATAGGTGGGTAATATACTACAAAACACACATAAAGGTTAACAAGGATACATGCAATGTCGAGGGTTCAAATGAAGTAACTATTGTCGATGTTTGAGTCAAGTTTAAGAAGTTTAAGACGACAGGTAACGTGGTTGAGAAGCAGACCGTCTATTGATGGCGCCACGTTTCGTTGGTACATTTAAATAGTGTTGGAACACAATTGTCCATTTAAGCACTAACGTGTCGAAGTTAAGTATCTCCAAGGGGATTATAAAGGTTTATGTTTTGAAATACATACTGTGTTGGGTTGAATTGCTGTGTAGTAAATGTGTATATTGTGTACAAGATGGTTAGAGGGAAAGTACTTTAGCTTACCCTACCAAGAAGGTAGCTAAACACCGGGGCTGTACCACATGCTCTCTCTCTCGCTCTCTCTCGCTCTCTCTCTCTCTCTCTCTCTCTCTCTCTCTCTCTCTCTCTCTCTCTCTCTCTCTCTCTCTCTCTCTCTCTCTATTGTGCCCTCAGTTAAATGTAAATATAAATCTATTCCCTTGAGTTATACCATGGTCACGGTTTAGCAAATTCCTAGTAGGGTTGAGAACGGCCCGATACAAATATATATATAAATGTACTTTCAGTGCACATTTGAGTTTCAATAGAACTTGAGACAGGAACACAACTATGGATAACACTGAGGTGTGGAGGTATTTCGGTATACTAGAGAATAGTGGATATGACTGATGATAAGTGACTGATGATAAAGGTAACACTTATTGGTGATTTAAGGAATTGTTTGACAGACAATGAGAATGACAGTGTTGGTTAAAAGACATACTATGGTCCCTTCCAACATGCCTAGACATGTCTAGACAGAGGTTAACAGGATAATGTTTCTCTTCTCACGTGCTTATATTTAAGACGCCAAATATGTATAAAGACATAAGTAATCACAATGTACAGTATATAATACTGGATAACTACATTTAAAAGGAAAATGCTATTGAAGTGAACCAGGGTATCCTAAAAGGGTAGAATGTGTGTTGCAATGATGAATATGCTTTTGAATTAATAACAAGTATGGGATTATAATTGAATGTATTGAAGTAATGTAACTAATTGAACTGGATGATGATACAATGATGATACAATGATTATACAATGATGATACAATGATGATACAATGATGATACAATGATGATGATGATGATTGATTGATTATTCTATTGAATGAATAAATGTTGTTGAAATATACAACCGGGAGGAGCCAGAGTCAATAACATCGTGTCTGCACCTTTCCTTTGTCAAATGATTAACTACAACCTGTTTCATAGGTTAAACATATCTCTGCTATCAGGTGCCATATCCTGGTACCTGTAACATCAGCATCGGCGAAACAAAACCACAAGTGACAAGCCTACGCATATTTAAGTAGGTACAGTACAACTATCACCATTGCCATCAATAAATATATGACCAGTCATTGCAGCCAGGTTTCCAATAGCGCCTACAAGCCCCGATCTCAAAACAAAACGTGCGCACAGCCGTGCAGTGGAATCTCTTGCTCTCTCTCTCACACACACAGAACACACAAAAGTTAATCCGAGCTTGAACGCAGTCAGTACACTAGGCATTGCCACGAGAGATTTGTGGTAGTGTGATAAAATGTACTTTGTGGTCCAGATCCCCTCCTCTTTAACACTTTCGCGGCCACTGGGGCCCGTCTAATATAATGGTTGAGGGCCAGCTTTTGTAAACAAATGTGTGGCTTTTTGTACAGCTAAATCTATACTTTATAGTATTGCTATCTGTCCATTCTCATTGTCAATTGAGTGCATAAACCGTCCCTTCAAAATGGCTTAAAGAAAAAAAAATGCATCAATAAGTTCTCATTTTATAGCGCCGTGAATATAAGCTTTATAGCGGATTTGGTCTCGTATATATTTTCTGGAAGGCTAGTTATAGAGCTAATAGCTGCTAACGTTATATCCAATGGCATTTCCGTTTTACAGATGCTACAGAAATAACTCAAACTGCATATGATCCGGACGATCCCAAAGCATGTATGCATGAAAGGGGGGGGGGGGGGCGGGGGACGTCGTTTATTATTATTGATTAGCAATAACCGTGTTCGTCTAAGTAGCCACATACGCTGGTCGGCTGGTTGAGTATCATAGCAAGCTCTGATCAGCATGTAATTTATGTGAAAAAGATCTTACCATGGGCCGGTGGGATCCCCCCGAGCATTTCCCCGTTATCGATCGCCATCTGGTAGATTGATATGTCCATTTGCTGATGATAAATCCCCTTATTGCATGGTGAAATCTGCAATTCGAAACGTAATCCAGGCTGCAGATCCAGAATCGTGCTACTGAAAACTCTGTTGAAAGAAAAAAAATAGACTGAACCGTTCGCCCACAGGGCACACTGCAGTAGCGCGATAGCGCCCCTAAGAGGATCTGTCCGGTATTGCATCTTGTTGAATTCATAGAGTAGGGAAAATCTGCAGTGCCGCTCGGCGACCTTGAACAGGTTATTAAAATGGAATAAAAGCAATAACAACTTCCCACGGATATCTCTGTGATTCTGCCCACAACGCATGGATGCGAAAGCCGGATATATCCGTGGTCCGTCCCCAATGTTGGCCAACGGATCATGATGGCTAACCACGTTACCTTCTGCTGCATTAACAGATGCACCTGCACCGGGCGCTTCTTGGCAGACTTCATGGCGCCTTACTGAAAGCTCTGCAGAGGTGCTGGTTTCTCCCAACGTTAGATGTTGGAGGACCTGGAGGAGGCAGTGAAGAAGGTGGCCCTGCCCCACCATGCAACCATTTTCATATGTTTTTTTATGTCCGTCTCCTTGTGTTTTATTTTACCATCCCTGACGGTGACGGATCCTCTATAAATTGTATGGTTTTAGTTTTCGTGCTCACTCACGCAGTCACGCTCTGACTACCCATCAACTCAACATGACCGATTACATAATAACAAATTCAAACACACCAATCAGCGATCTAACACTTCTTGTGCATCCCTAGCACTGGTGGAGCTCATGAGGCTTAGAGGATGAAAGTATGGATCAAGTTCAAAGTAGGGATGTCCGATATTATCGGCCGATATCGGCAGTAAAATGTGATATCGGAAAATATCGGTATCGGTTAAAAAAAAAAAAAAAAACAATAACAATATTTGTTATATATATATCCAGTGAAATTATTAGTTACCTGAAATTATTAAGTTTTTTGGGGGGGGGGGGGGGGGAACCCTGCATATATCGGTATCGGTTGATATCGGTATCGGAAATTAAGAGTTGGACAATATCGGAATATCGGTATCGGTAAAAAAGCCAATATCGAGCATCCCTAGTTCAAAGTCATATATTTTTTACTATTTTTAAAACTTTTTTTCCCACGATTAACATTAAGAGCCTAATCTCAAGATATCTAACAAATTACAAATATTTCAGAATTTTAACCACTTATATTCGTGTTTGTTTGATAGTAAGTCCGTTTTTATGGGGGGAAAAAGCAGAAAATGGCATATTTATCATATCTCTATACATTTTAGACACCATATTCCAGCGTGTGAAAACTGGACAAAGTCCCTGTGAATAAGAAACTGCCCTTATAAAAAAAAAAGTTTACTATTTCGGTCAGAAATAGCCGAGACGCTAACATTAGTAAGCACCGGTTATTGCTAATATTTCTAGGGGGGATACATTAGACTTGGTTGCCGGTATAATCTCAACACAGAGCCCCTCCCAATGCAGAGCGAGCCCTCTCGTCTCACCAGTGAGCAGCCGGGAGCAGATAGGGGCGTGACCAATCACAGTGATCCAGCTGGTGACACAAGTGGGCTCGCTCTGAGGAAAGTATATTCGACGTGCATAAAAATATTCATTTCTACATTTTATACATAATATCCCAGCGTTTCAACCAGCTGCACATTATGTGCTCATTAGAAAAAAGAATTTACGCATATTGGTCAGGACATGGCGAAACGCACGTTTATGAAAATACCTGAATTGAAAAAAGACAAATGGATTTCTTTATAAGGCTACGTTTACTTTTACGCACAGTTATTGGCATGTTTGAAGGCTCACGGTGTTCCATTAAATATACCAATTGCACACCACAGATACCACAAATTCTTCTATGAAAGAGAGACATCAAGAGGTTTTGTTTCAGATTTTTATCATCAATTACTAACGTCCTCATATGAAACCCTCCACCTAGACTCCGTCTGGAGGAGGGATATACCAGACCTGGAAAGTGATTTTGATTGGCAAGAAGCCTGGGCAAATATTCGATTCACATCAAGGAACCCGGACCATCAACAAATCAATCTTAACTATATTCACAGGACATACTTGACTCCTATAAGACTGAAAAAAATGGGTCTTATACAAGACTCCAAATGCTCCTTATGTACAAATGGGGACGAGGGGACATTTATGCACATGTACTGGGACTGCCCACCAGTTAAGATATTCTGGAAAGAGGTGACCCAGCAACTATCAAATCTCTTAACTTGGAATATACCTGTACACCCCTCTGTACTACTGCTGAATGATGTTTTTGAGTGTGCAGTACATCCACAGCTAAAGAGATTGGTTTTATCGGGTATCACAGTGGCTAAAAAGCTGATAGCATCACGATGGTTCCAACCGGAAAAAATGTGCCGAAAGGTCTGGATTATTACATATCTCGATGTGATCTATCAAGAAATATCTACAGCAAGAATTTTGGGTCTCAATGAATCCAAAATGACATTGTGGTTAGAAGTGGTAGAGAAAATAAAAGCTAGCATATAATGGTAATGTCTGGTTAGGAGCGAGGGAAAATGGATGGATTATCCAATGGGGGGTCCGGAAGGGGGGGGGTACGAGCTGGAGCATATGTGTGTAGGTTTTTAGATAACAGGTATTAAGGGTATATCCTATATAAGACAATTAACTAAAATGTGATTTCATTGGATGTGCACTGACAACTAATGCTTGTATATCTTATCGTGTGTTGTCATGTTTGTTTATGTGTTTGTTTAAAAAATTATAAAAAAATAAAATACAAAGGCTACGTTTAGACGGAGAGTCTGAACAGAAACCGCAAAAGTCGTCTTGCGGTCTCACTTTTAATTTTGCATTTAGACTAGCGTTTTGGGATGGAATTCTCCGTGCAGACGAGGCTGTAAAAGTGAGTAAATGTCGGCGTTATTGATGTAATATGCATGCCAGGTCTATAGGGGGTGCTGCAGTCATGCCAGTGGCTAGGTCACGCGCCTGCGTAGAACACTTTCTTCGAGTCACTTCCGCTGCTGAGTGAATATAACACGCGCTCAGAACCCTTGGAAAGTTGGCGGGCTGGCGGCGTTAAAAACATACACCCGGACTTTCAAAAGGTAAGCAGTTTGTTTAATTCAAAATGCTCTTATTGTGTATTCAAATAACGCACCGGACTGCGACGTAACGTTTTAGTCCTTGCTCCTATGCTGTTGCACTCATATCGGGTTGCTATTAGTATTAGCAAGGGGGATGCTAGCTAGCTACTTTAGCATAGCTAGCCAGACTGTGGAGGTTAGTATAATTCAGCGTGGCCCGATGCAGCATTGGGGATGCAGACCAGAGATGTAGCTAGTTGGTAGATACTGGAGCACATGGTGTAGATGTAGCTAGTTGGTAGATACTGGAGCACATGGTGTAGATGTAGCTAGTTGGTAGATACTGGAGCACATGGTGTAGATGTAGCTAGTTGGTAGATACTGGAGCACATGGTGTAGATGTAGCTAGTTAGTAGATAATTGTAGCATGCATTGCACACTCTCTCGTCACGTTACTCAGGTTGCTAGTGTCTTATCATATACCGGTAATTCAAAGTAGTCAAATACAAATGCAGTCCTTGTAGCCTAATCAAGTTGCTAGATAATGTTAATGTACTAGCTAGCTACATAGCTAACGTTTGTGCTGTCTGTCTCCAGGTTCCGCCAGCCCCCTTCACAGCTGAAGATATTGATCTGCAGTGCACCCTGGTACCCCCTTCACAGCTGAAGATATTGATCTGCAGTGCACCCTGGTACCCCCTTCACAGCTGAAGATATTGATCTGCAGTGCACCCTGGTACCCCCTTCACAGCTGAAGATATTGGATCTGCAGTGCACCCTGGTAGAGTCGTCGTGGTATGTTCACCCCTGCTTCTTCTGATGTCATGTGGGGTCATCCCTATGTTCCCCTCTTTTGTTGAATAGGGTTAGGGGGAAGGGTTAGGTTTAACCCAGTAACACTTAAAGAGGGGAACATAGACATACTAATGTTAGCTATTGTGATGCTGTCTGTCTCCAGGTTCCGCCAGCCCCCTTCACAGCTGAAGATATTGATCTGCAGTGCACCCTGGTACCCCCTTCACAGCTTAAGATATTGATCTGCAGTGCACCCGCTGAAGATATTGATCTGCAGTGCACCCTGGTAGAGTCGTAGTGGTATGTCCCCCTCTTTTGTTGAATAGGGTTAGGGGGAAGGGTTAGGTTTAACCCAGTAACACTTAAAGAGGGGAACATAGACATACTAATGTTAGCTATTGTGATGCTGTCTGTCTCCAGGTGCTGTCCTTCACAGCCGCACCTGCTCTATTTACCCCTGCTAGAAGAAGTAGCCTTGAGAACGTTCTCAAGCCTTCAGACCCATAGGGGCGAGAGCCTATCATCTGTTTCCATAGCGTGAGACAGCTTGATGTACAAGTACACCCCTTGGACATGACGCTAGTATGTCGCAAGGACCCCCCCCCCCAAAAAACCCATTGATGCTGAGTGTCAAGCAGGGAGACTATGGGTACCATTTTTAAATAGTCTTTGGTATGACTCTGTCGGGGTTTGAATTCACAGCTCCCTGGACTCAGGACGGACACTCTAACCACCAAGCCCCCTGCCCGGGGGTAATTAATTATGGGGAGCGTGTTGACTTCTTGCTTCCTTCTCTCTCTGTTGGTTTTGGTCTCATGTCACAGTGGTGCTGTCTCTATATCTAGGTGCAGGCCAGACCCCGCTGCTATGGCGAAGAAACCCACAAAGGGTGATAATTTTGTGTGGACGGACGAGGAAGTGGAATTGTTGCTCCAGACGACCCTGGACTAAAGCCTCCAGGACCCTAGAAGGCGTAGATTGGGAGTCGTGCCAGTCGAAGTATGCTGACATCTGGGAAGAGTTTCTACAGCAGTATCAAACAAGTGAATCTGGAGAACGAGGGACGGCCTATCCACACAACAAAGAACAGATTTCCAGAAATCAGATCACCTCAAAGCCATTCGAATAAAATACAGACAGGCTGTGGACACTGCTAGACGGAGTGGGCACGGACGTGTGATCCATCTTTATTTTGACCTGTGTCATGAGATATGGGGTGGGTCTCCAGCCACTACAACTATAGAGGCAGCCCTGGAATCATCTGAACTCACATCTGAAGACAGTCTTCACCGTCCAGACTCCCCGAGCGCCGCCAGCACATCATCTGATCGGTTGAGCTCAATCGATGAATCCTTTGGTGTTGGAAGCAACCAGACAAATGTCCGGAAGCAGCGGAGAGAGATGCTTCAGGTATGTTGTTGTTAATTATTTCCAATACCACAGACATTTAATCATCCCATTTCTCAAAGCGCTTTACATATGTATGTGATTAATCATTCACACACAATCATACCACACTGTGGCAGAAGCGTGGCTAGCAAACGGTGCCTACCAGACCCTCTGACCACCACAACATTCATTCCCATTCAAACAAATTCATACACATTCATACAATGCAAGTCTTGTGTGTGAGAGGGGGACACCGGAGTACCCGGAGGAAACTCACGCAGACACTGGGAGAACACGCAAACTCGAACCCAGGACCTTCGTGCTGTGAGGCACAAGTGTTACCACTGAGCCACCGTGCTGCCCATACATCACAAATGAATTAATAGAAATATCTTCCCTCTGCTTTTTTTTTCAGTCAAGGCTCGATGGTTACAAAGGGGAAAAGATGAAGAAAAAGCTTTGTGTTGATCAAGTGCAGGCCGACCTTGATATAAAGATGAAGATTGTGGACATCATGGAGCAGGCAGAGAGAAGAAACAGTGAGAGGTTAGATAGACTTGCCGAGTCTCAAAATAGAATGAGCAACAGTTTTGACATCCTTGTGAGACACATGACATCTCAGCCACAAGCTTATGCTGTCGTGCCCCCCCTGACATCCAGGTTTGTCCCACCTGTGCGTTCTACACATGCCCCTATGCAGGGGCGTATTTGACGCCGGGGACATCGGAAAGTGTCCCCCCCACGTTTTACCGTCCAAAGAGCTGAGTCTGACTACCTGTTCTATTATTATGCAAAGAGCAGTAGATGGGGGTCGCATTCTTGCCCTGCAAGGGCCAAGTACCCACTCGCTAAAGTACTTGTCTTTGCATAATAATAGCTCGGGTCGTCAGCCTAGGTGTGTGTTAAAATACGTCAAACATATTGTTTACACTGTCTTTCTTCTATTATAACCCTCCCAAATCATATTCAGAAAGTATCACAGAGACTTCTATTGACCAAGGAATTAGTTATTATTTCGCGGTTTATTCACATAACGTTATATTGTTTACACTGTCTTTCTTCTATTATAACCCTCCCAAATCATATTCAGAAAGTATCACAGAGACTTCTATTGACCAAGGAATTAGTTATTATTTCGCAGTTTATTCACATAACGTTATATTGTTTACACTGTCTTTCTTCTATTATAACCCTCCCAAATCATATTCAGAAAGGCACACACACAACATATTCCAGTTAACGGTATATTTTTTTAATGATTCGTTATGGCGTAATCAATACTTCCATGCGTATAAATTGCGTTCGCGACCTCCATGTTTTGGGGGTAGTCATCAGAAACCTCGGATCCGGGATTCGCTCCCATCCGTCGGGCAAGAACTGTGGGTTTTCAGCCTCTCTCTCTGGAGCTTAACGGAGTTTCTGGAGGAGTTTCTGGAGGAGCTTGTCGCGGCTCATGCGCATGCGCACGCTCAACCAATCAGAGAGGGGCTTCGCTCAACCAATCAGAGAGGGGTCTGCAGAAATAGAGTTCAACCAATCAGAGAGGGGTCTGCAGAAATGCGGCTACGAAATGTAGAGACGCAGAGGGCGTGGGGGGGGGGCCCCTAACCCCCCCCCATCGACGTCACTCGCCACGCCCCCAAATCTGTCCCCGGCACACATTGAGAGAGAGTTACGCCACTGCCCCTATGCCTTATACATACACACCAGCACTTGACCACTACACTCCATCCATGGTCTCAGCACACACCCCACCACCCATGATGGGCCCAGCACCGTCATATTCCTACATGCATGCACTGTTGGAGGAACACACAGATGAATAAGTAGATTGTTTAGTACTGAATGTTACCTGCCTATTCTTGAACCACTGATGTTCATGTGACATTTTATAGTTTGATGCTCGCTGTTCAGTTTACTGCATAAGTTATTTGTATACAGTATTGAATGTTACCTGCCTATTTTTATTTTTCTCCCATTTTCTATTTGAGTGATGAGAGGAGAAAGTGACTGATGCACCGAGTGAATCCACGGTCACTTGCTCCTCAATAGGAAACCAACGTATGTTGACCATGAAGGACTGGT
Source organism: Notolepis coatsorum (assembly GCF_963971535.1). NCBI lineage: Eukaryota > Metazoa > Chordata > Actinopteri > Aulopiformes > Paralepididae > Notolepis > Notolepis coatsorum. The sequence goes on along the minus strand of NC_140165.1, from coordinate 171,937,330 downwards.
TCTGGCCGAACCGTTCGTTATACAAGTATCACAGAGAAATCCGGACAAAAATACGTGATGGTTTGAAAGCTCTGTGTTGCTAATAAACATTTTAAATAGTTTTTATAAACTGGTCAACACTGCTCAAAACGGCATTATTTCCGGCATTGGCTGCCTGGTGCGCCTGCGCTGTGATCACAGCGCATTGCGCATCATGCACCCAACGCTGGAAATAATGCAGTGTCGACCAGTTTATAAATTGTTTTTTAAATGTTTATTAGCAACGCTGAGCGTTCAAACCATCCCGTATTTTTGTCCGACGTAAGAACAAGTCAATGGTGGGACAATTTCGTGAATGACGTGGTCGATGAGCGTGCATGGCATGAAAACTTTCGCATGTCAAAGAGTCTCTCCTCTTTTTGAGTAATGAACTTTGGCCATATATTGAGGGTGAAATCACCAACATGCGAGCACCGGTTGACGTCCTGAAGAAGGTGGCATGTACACTCTTATTACCTGACTGCTAACGCCTTCGGCTTAGCGAGATCCACTGTGTCAATCATAATCAGGCAAACGTGTACAGCCATCACTGTCCACCCCAAAATACATCAAGCTGCAGTCGTCTCTGCTTCTATTGTCACTCTATCCCGACCTGGAGATTGAGTAACGAGAGGGGCTTATCTATCTGTTCGGCCAGAACCAGTCCTTCATGGTCAACGTAAGGGGCTAGTTACCTGCCTACTTGAACCACTGATGTTCATGTGACATTTGTTTGATATGAATGCTGGGACACAGCTCAGGAAGGACATTCAATTGTTCAGTTTACTTGTCACTTTATTTTTTATACAGTATTGAATGTTACCTGCCTATTCTTATTTTAATGTTTACACTTTTTTAAGTATACTTGTCGCTATTTTCTGCTTACTCAGGTTGCACTGAAACGCTCATGGGGAAACTGACTTTATATAACAACCAAGGGCTAGATTCACAAAGAATGGATTGCATGGTGCTAGTTGCACCCTTACTTACAATTCATTATGAATTGAAAATAGGGGACCCTGATGTAAACAAGACGAAAGTCTCTCTGGTCTGCATAACAATTGTGTGTATTGAGCCGTACTGTATTGTACCCATTCTGCAATCTGTTAATACAATTTTCATTAAATCACTGTGCAGATTGATTGAACATTTTAATAAGGCTCAATACAAACAATTGTTAAGGGGATGCAGATCAGAGAAAGACTTTCGTCTTGTTTACATCAGGGTCCCCCATTTTCAATTCATAATGAATTGTAATAAGGGTGCAACTAGCATTGTGCAATCCATTCTTTGTGGATCTAGCCCCAAGAGTAGCCTACATTCCAGCAATTGTACCAAATGTGTTTCCCCAAAATAATGCACATTATACACGTGTCTTCTTTAATTTAAGCCATTATCTATTTAATACAACTTGCTGTTGCCAAGGTGACTGGACTGTATATCTTGACTAGTCACAGGCCAAGGAAACTATTAACAATAGTTTATATGTTAGGAATTGTACTATACTTTTTTTTCAATTGAGGGGGACCCTCATTTTCAATGATAGCATCATACATTACAGAACATTCAATAATTTAAAGTAAACAGTAAAACAAGAGCAGTCATACACAAGATAAAATAAGATAAGATATTCCTTTATTGATCCCCTTGGGAATTCAGGGGACATTCAAAAACACAACAGTATAGTACAAATAAATAAGATGATGAGACAGTAGCAGGTCAAGGGAAACAGTTACAAGTCGACAATGTTCTTCTAATGTTCTTCTGTTGTTGATCAATAATCTAAAACAGTTACAAGTTGACAATGTTCTGTTGTTGATTAATAATCTAAAACAGTTACAAGTTGACAATGTTCTGTTGTTGATTAATGATCTAAAGCTCCCTAATGAGACAAAAGTACAACATGTTAGGTTCGTTTGCAAGAGACTCCTGCATCAACACAAAGCCGTCTTTCCAAGTTCAGTCCTGACAGGGTGCCTGAAGACCCAGACAGTCACTGGAGCGCGTCACACGCAGACCAGTATTCCACTGCAACATAGCTGATATAAGATGGCAATTTACAGAGTAGGGCTTTATAAATATACAAGTACCAATTGTTATCATGCCAATTTACAGAGTAGGGCTTTATAAATATACAAGTACCAATTGTTATCATGCCAATTTACAGAGTAGGGCTTTATAAATATACAAGTACCAATTGTTATCATGCCTGTCGGTTAATGAGGACCAACTGACCTTAGCATAAAGGATACAGTGGTGAGTGGTGTAGTATTGTAGGGTTGTATTGTTCAGAGTAGACTAGTGTTGTAGTGTTCTTCAGACTAGTGTTGTAGTGTTGTAGTATTGTAGGGTTGTAGTGCTGCACAGCTGATCAATCACTTAGTCCAATAATATAAGACAGGGAGCAAACATGCTAGTGTACTTTCAGGAAGCAGAGGAGATTGGTCTGAGTACTGAGCAGTACTTTTAAAGACACAAGAATCAGTCCAGCGGCTATCACAACTATTTACATACAGCATTACCGACCAGAGAAGACGCATAAACTATCTGCATCAAGTTTTTGATGCACCAATTCGATGGAGGCAAACCAGACGGGATTTGGACGAGACCTGGAAGAACAAGTCAATGGTGGGACTGAGTACTACCTTGGTCACTGTACATACATCCATACTTTAGTCCATTAAGGGTCAAGGTACATGGTGAGGATTCTCCTCACTCTCCTTCCACGTTCCGCATTAGAGTCCGTGATATAGCAGTTTGTTTGTGTGGGAGGCTGCAGATCCTTGTCACCCTGTATGGCTTCCTGCTCAACGTGGTGATCTACAGGGTTGTTGCTGACCTCACAATAATTATGTAGGACAAAGCATGCATAAATCACACTTGGCAGGTCGCTAAGATTTATGTCCATGGGCCGCCTCAGGGCTGAGAACCTGGCCTTGAGCCGACCAAATGAACACTCTATAACCATGCGGGCCCTACACAAACAAAGTCCATAATACTGTTCAGATGGGGTAGAGCCTCCACCTGAGTACTCCTTCATGAGGTAAGGGAGAAGGGGATAGGCAGGGTCACACAACAGAAAGATAGGTATGGGTTCCTCATCTTCCACTATCTGCTTTTCCAGTGAAGGTATCTTCCCGGTTTTGAGATAGGTGTTCACTTGTGAATTGGCAAAGACACTTCCAGGCCACCTGATGACTACATCCATGAATCTGTAAGACACAGAAATATAGCACCTTTAAATCCAAACGTGATTTTAATTTGTCAATGCAATAGAAATACAGAGAAAACAAATGAAGGTGACCAAGATCAAAGTCTAGGCTACCGTTATGCCACCATTATCACTGGCAAATGGCAATGGGAAGCAGTGTTATCTCACAGACACAGTTGAACAGAAGAGGGGGTGCATATATGATTAGACCTACCTGTATTTGTGGTCGCATACAGCCTGGACATTCAGGGAGAACTTGCCCTTCCTGTTTATGTAATCCATGGCTGTTTGATCTCTACGTGGGTCCCGTCCACCGCGCCTAGCGTTTGTGGAAATCCATGATCCTGGAGAAATCCAGCCACTATCTCCTCTGCCTCGGGGGCAGTAAATGGCAGCCTGATGTATTTTGGTCCGAGGTGGACAGTGATGGCTGTACACGTCTGCCTGATTACGATGGACACAGTGGATCTCAGTCTTCCTTAGGCGTCCGTCATCACTCAGGTAATAGAGTGTACATGCCACCTTCTTCAGGACGTCAACCGGTGCTCGCATGTTGGCCGAAGTTCATTACTCAAAAAGAGGAGAGACTCTTTTGACATGCGAACGTTTTCATGCCATGCACGCTCAGAGAACCACGTCATTCGCGAAATTGTCCCACCATTGACTTGTTCGTCCAGGTCTCGTCCAAATCCGTCTGGTTTGCCTCCGTCGAATTGGTGCATCAAAAACTTGATGCAGATAGTTTATGCGTCTTCTCTGGTCGGTAATACTGTATGTAAATAGTTGTGATGGGCGCTGGACTGATTCTTGTGTCTTTAAAAGTACTGCCAATGTAGCCTTCAAGTGATCTCCGTTGATATAGTCAGACATACTTGTTCGCTTTGTTTCCGCTTCTCGGCTACTGGCGCATACCTGCTACCTGTGACGTAAGCAGTACGCGCGACGAGAGCCTTGACAACCCTTTCGTCATCGTTTTATGCGGTTTGACAGTTTAGATGAGAGCGCAAAGGTTTATCGTTTCTAGGAATTCCACCCTGGAAGGTGGTCTCACTTTTTTACGGTTTCACCCCGTAAAAACGCTGTTTCCGTATAAACGAAAGGCACATCCGAAAAAATATTTTTGAGGATTCACCTGCTAGCGTTTCCGTCTAAACAGGGCCTAATTCATTTTATTTACAGATGTTGCACACAGATTGGCTGTGATCTTTGCATATAGACTTCCTGCACGTATGGCATTGCCTCTCCATGCAAGTCTTTTTCCCGACGCAGAGATGGCACTGCTGCTTAGCCGGTGGCGTCGCTGCTGCTGGTGTGGCTTGTTGCCGGGCGGAGTGCCTTGCATCCTGCACAATTCCGGCAGCGCTTAGCCCGCGGGCAATCCCTCCCGGATGGCCACCTGCGGCATGACGAGCTTGGTGCCCAGCTCGTCTAGGAACAGCCTCCGTCGGTACTTTTTCCCGATGTTCCAGCGTGGTTCAATGGCCAGCCAGAGCACCAAACCATTGTAAAGGGACACGTCCAGCATGTTAGAAAAGAACTTCATGGGCCAGCGCCGCGTCCCCCTCCGGCAACTATAGGTCCCCACAAGCTGAAATGAAAAAAGAGTAACCAAATAAAATTAGATAAAACGAAATTAGTGTCAACTCGCACACATTTAGACGGCACTCGTCGTACATGGAGACATTACGCAATAGTCTAATTTTTAAACATATAATAATAAATAAATACACCAGGCATGCACTATAAAATAATAGATACCTTATCCAGGTTATCCACCGCCCCCTTGCAGTGGTTATAATCCAGTATGACCTGGGGCTTCCTGTGCTCCTCCACGGACACCTGTTTAGAAAGGACTTTTATTCGTTTTTATGTATCATGTTGTTCTGCTGTGTTCTTTTTTTATATATATCTATTTATATTTTATTCTTCTGTGGCACTCTGAGATTCTCAGGAATGTAGGGTGCGTTACAAATTAAATGTATTATTACCTCCTCCTCCCGGTGCTCAGCATCAGGACATTTCCCCCCCGCTTCGGGACATTGTCCGTGAACGCGAAGCGGGAGTCCAGCACAGGCCTGTCCTTCAGCGAGAGCAGCTTGGGTGGCAGCTCCGGCTTCATGGTGCCCACCAAAGCCATCTTTCTCTGCATGATCTCCATGGCCAGCTCGTGAGACGTAACATTTTTTTTTTTGCGTTTTAAAACAATGCTTTATTGATTTATTTGATTTATAAAAAATGTATAACTATGTTGTAGTTATACAATTTCAAACTCAATAACAATTATTTAATAAAAGTAAATATGGGGTGTATATATATAATCAAACTGCCTCCTACCGTGGGATTTTGTTTAATTATGTTTTCTTTGTGTTGTAAAGATGAAAGAAGGAGTAAATAAAAATTTACACAATTTTACATTTACATATTAGTTTGCATGTTTATATTCAGAGGTGGAAAGTAATTATTTACATTTACTCTAGTTACAGTGACAAAGTATGTACTTACTTTTACTTGAGTAAGTTTGACTTGCAGTCATAAGTTAAGTTATGCTTTATTATCCCCTTGGGGATATTCATCCTCTACATTTGATCCTAACCGTGTCTGTGGGAGGAAACCCACGCAAACAACAGGGAGGACATGAGAGCTCCACCCAGAGAGAGGCTGGGAGGCAGCCGTGCTGAACCACGTGCTGCTGCCCAAACACAGGAGGACATGAGGACTCCACCCAGAGAGAGAGAGAGAGAGGCTGGGAGGCAGCCGTGCTGAACCACTGCACCACCGTGCTGCTGCCCAAACACAGGAGGACATGAGAGCTACACCCAGAGAGAGAGAGAGGCTGGGAGGCAGCCGTGCTGAACCACTGCACCACCGTGCTGCTGCCCAAACAACAGGCCTGAGTACAAACAGACGTAACATTTTTTACGGTGGTGAGGGTGTGGCCTGCCCCCAGGCCAACCGTGAGGTCATTCACCACCCGTTTCCCCTGCTTCTTCTCGGGAGGGGCGCTTTCTGCCCAGGTATGGCTGCATGGCCCATGCGTAGGTTGTATCCACGTCACATACTGTAGGACCCAGAACTGGGGAAAGTGCAGAAAGACATTTCATTAGCGACTCAGTATGTGTGTGTGTGTGTTCCTGTGCGTCGCCCATCTCGCGTCACTCGCGTGTGTGTGCATGACAAATAAAATACTTCTAGTCTAACCAATTATTATTATTATTACCTTCAGCCCATACTTGGCCGGCTTGCTGGGCATGAACTGCCTGAACACGCAGCGTCCCCCGAAGGCGACGAGCTGCTCATCCACGCAGATGTCCTGCCCCGGGTTGTAGGCCAGGGGAAGCCGCTCCACCCACTTGTCCCACACCGCACGGATAGGTGCCAGCTATATAGTCAAACAAGATGCTGCATCACTGTGTGTTTATGAGAGAGAGAGAGAGAGAGAGAGAGACTATCCATGTGTGTGGCTGGTGCTGTCGTCAGGTCTCCTCTGGTTTTGCTAGGTATGAGGTGTTCCCTTCTTTGGTTGACTTAATTTTGGCTACAGTAGACAGGGCTTGTTGTTTCCTTATGCGGTATGCCAGCAGGCGGCTAGCTCTGTCCCCACTTTCATAAGATGTCTGCTTCATAAACCTTAAATCACGCTCTACCTTTTCAGATGTTAGTTTATTGAGTGCTTGACGCGCCTCTTTAAGTTCCTTCAGTACCTCCGGGAGCTGCTGCATTTTGTGCTGGTATTCCAGCCTTTTAATTTTATTTTCTAAACTAACTCTGTATGTATCATTTCTTTTCTTTTTAGCAGATGCAAAAGCTATTATGCGACCCCTCAAATAAGCTTTGGCACACTCCCACAGTGTCACAGGAGAAATGTCAGGTGTCATGTTGAATTCAAGGTATTGTTGCATTTCCTCTTCAACAAATTGGACAACATTCTTGTCATTTAGCAGCCCTGTGTCGAAGCGCCATCTCCTGGATGAGCGACAGTCTCCTATGTTCCAGACCAGAGCCACTGGCGCATGGTCAGATAATGTAATAGATAAAATGTCACACTTGACCACCCTATGGGCTTCTGATTTACTGGTAAAGAAATAGTCGATGCGTGAATAAGAATCATTTGGGTTGGAGTAGAATGTAAAGTCTCTTCCTCTCGGGTGTATGTGTCCCCACACGTCTACCATACCGGTTTCAAGGCAATTATTTTTAAGCGATCTAGACCGAGGAGAGGTTGTTTGTCTAATGAGTTTGATCAAATAGAGTTAATATCTCCTCCCCACCACAAGAGACCCGATGCTTTTTCCAAAATGAACTTAAATATTTTCGTTATAAATTGAGGATTATTATCATTTGGAGCGTATACATTCAGAAGAGAAACCTCCCTGCCCCCTATGGATCCATTGACCAAAATGTATCTGCCTTCTTTATCCTTAAATTGAGATATGAGGGAAAATTTAACCATCCTGTGTATTAAAATTGCAACCCCACATTTCTTGCTCCCCTGGTGGGAGGAGAAGAAGACCTGATTAGCCCAAGACCGGGTTCGTTTCTGATGTTCAATATCGGAAAGATTACTTTCTTGAATAAATGCTATTTGGCACTGGAGTTGTTTCGGATTGTTTTTTTATCGGTTCATTTCCGTTTTATATCATTTTGAAAAGCCCCCGTTTTCACGGAAAAAAGAAGACATTCCATGATAATCGCCCTGTACTGGAATATTCTAGAACGTTGTAATTTTTCGGCCTATTTATGAATAGTTTTCAAATAAACGCTAGATTATCGATAGTATATGTGTACGTGTGCACGCTGGTGCCGCGCGCTGAATCGATTCTCTCAGTTCCACAGCCATATCACATTATAGGGGGAAAGCTTATATCTCCGTGAAAACGGGTCTGATTATCCTAATACTGGTCAAATAGATTCCTTACCTGAGATCAGATGGTATCCAAATGGATTATTCCAATTCCTGGTCGCCATTCCGAAAATCGATCCTTTTATTGATCCCACGCGTATACTGTAAAAACACATAATCCCTGCTGCTCTGAGGGTCCAGAATGAAGCTGATCGACTCCGGTCACATGTATGAGAAGTAAAATGTGGAGTCCGTTTTTTTTTTTCTCATGCCTTTTCATTGAGTCCAATCCAAAAGGGTGAATTACCATCTGGGAGACGATAGGGGGCGCTTTTTCACATCTGAGCGCATGGAGTGGCTGATTTACCAACGGTAGACTCGGTTGATGAAATATGAATTCAGATCGCTAATAAAAAAAAAAGAGAAAAAAAATCAAAGTGTTAAAAAGGTCGGGTACATTACATTGACATCGATTGAAAGATATAGATTGTTAATTTATACCGGTATTTGTATAAAACTTGATCTCTAATGACTACCGAGTATCGAATCAAGTGAAAAACCGAAAAAAAAAATGAAAAAAAAAATTATAAAAAATATTTTTTTTTACTTTTTTTTTCATGTCAACGTTCACACGCACACTATATGCTTACCTAGGATTTGACTTGATTCAACAACAAAGCAGTCGGAGCAATGACAAGCCGAAATCTGTCGAAATTGTAGTTATTTGAAGTTTGGATTTTTTATTTTTACGACTGAGGTAGGTAAATAAAGTTTCTTGAGACTAAAGTACCGAAAAAAGGTACCGTTGGGTACCGGTATCGATTCACAGGTACCGGTATCGGTTCAAATGTGAAAGGTACCCATCCCTACTTAGAGTAGACGACAGAGTACAGCAACTTGCAATGGGCCTGGTCTACAAGATACACTACACGACCAAGGTACCCATGTACATATGTCAAAATACTTCCCAAAGGTCAGTGAATACCACAATCACAACACCAGAGGGAGCTCCACAAATCATGTTAAACCCAGATTCGGCTCAAACAAGGGACTAAACACGTTTCGCAATTATGCCACATCAATGTGGAACGCCCTACCCAAAGCTGTAAAGGAATGTGAATCACTACCCACTTTCAAAACCACTCTCAAGGGACACCTACGGGAGACTGCAATTCGAAACTGGCCCCTGTAAATGTCCTAACCCAACCCCCTCCAATGTACAGTAATTTACCTAGTACATTGGTTGTCAATATTCCAATGTACAGTTTTGCTTGTTTGTACAGTGTTTCTGCCCCCCCCCCCCCCCCAACCCCCTCCAATGTAAATGACCCAGTATGGTTGTCAATATCCCAATGTACCCAACCCCCCCCCCCCCCCCCAACCTCCTCCAATGTACAGTTTTTACGTCAAATGTATATACTCCCTTTTCTTGACTCTTTTTGTATCACAAACAGTACGGTATTTGCAAATCTGGTATGTCATAAATGTATAGATGTAGCAGTACTGTCTATCTGTATGTCATGTATGTCATATATGTCCTGATGAATTGAAAATGGGGGACCCTGATGTAAACATGACGAAAGTCTTTCTCTGGTCTGCATCCCCTTAACAATTGTGTGTATTGAGCTGTACTGTACTGTACCCATTCTGCAATCTGTTCATAAAATGTTCAATCAATCAATCTCCCCGTACTGTGGTTTCTTCTCAACCTTGGGGGGAATGGAAATGCCCCAACAATTAGCATTTCAATGGTGTGTGTGTGTGTGGGGGCCGCATTCCATGTCACACCTACAGTACATACACAGTATAGTCACTCTACTACCCCCACCCCACTATCTACACTCTACTACCCCCCCCCCCCCCCCCCCCCCCGATGGAGGGAGAGACGAGACAGACTGAATGAAAACTTGTTTTCAAGTTTAATGTACATTAAGTTGTAAAGCACTTTGGATAAAAGCTCTATATAAATGCTGTACTCTGTCGTCTACTCTAAGCCATCCTAGGTTGTCAAAGTGGGCAGGGGTGAGGTGGGTTCTAGGGGTAAGGTCAAGTAGAAGTTTGACCAGTTTGTTTTGTGATGTTTGTAATCTTGTTTTTAGCACCTTTGAGGTGCTTTGGTACCATGAGGTGCAAGCATAGTCGTAGTACCCTTGAATGAGTGCTCCTGCCAGAGTCTTCAGGGTATTCTTGTTTACCAGAGAGGAGATCCGGTACAAGAATCTAGTTCATTGGTTGACTTTTTGTATTACCTTGGATGCCATTTTGTCACAGGAAAGACGACAAGCACAACACCAGCCTCTGCCACAGCGAGTTATGTTATGTAAATGAGAGATTATATTGTTGTTAATGCTGCTATTTATGCAATTTTTATTGGTGTGTTTTGTTATTGTTATTAAACACAACGTTACATACAAAACTGTCTCTTCTGTTATTCAAGTGTTCTGATGGGAATGGTGTATTGTACCACACAAAAATAGGGAAACAATGTCCAGGCACGCACTCCAGGTTTTTCCAAATTTATTGGCAGCCTGAAATCATATCATGACGTTTCGGTGTGAAACGTTTGACCAATTACTTGACAAATGACCTGTCGACCAAGATGGCCACAAGAACAAGAAAATACAATAAAATGTAATATAACAAGCTGTACGAATTGTATATAAAGAAACAAGAGGAATTAAAATACAATTATATAGGATATAGTGTGTTTTGTCTCAAGTGCCATGCTTTCTCAAAATCCTGCAAAACTGAAGATGTCCTCCACAAAAAAACAACTCAACATTGTGATTGTGCAAAATACAATAAGTAAATACCCTAGAAGCAGTGGATACACAAGTTGGAACAGTTTGAACGTTTTATTTTTACTTTCGTCTTGTTTACATCAGGGTCCCCCATTTTCAATTCATGACATACATGACATACAGGTAGACAGTACTGCTACTGTACATCTATACATTTATGACATAGAAACTGTACATTGGAGGAGGTTGGGGGGAGGTTGGGTAGGAGGAGTGGGTGGGGGACACTGTACAACTGAACAAGCATTTACAGGGGCCAGTTTAGAATTGCAGTCTCCCGTAGGTGTTTTTTGAGAGTGTTTTTGAAAGTGGGAAGTATTTTGACATGTACATGGGTACTTTGGTCGTGTAGTGTATCTTGTAGACCAGGCCCATTGCAAGTTGTGTCTACTCTAAGCCATCCTAGGTTTACACACTGTACCAGGAGAACTGTAGACCAGGAGTTGTGTTACAAGAGAAGTGATTCAAAACTAAAACTTTGTTTGTAATGACAGCTTCAAGGATGCTTTCTGTATGATCACCCCCCCCCCCCACCTCCAATGTACAGCCCTCACCCAACCCACCCCCACCCACCCAACCTCCTCCAATGTACAGTTTCTACGCCAAATGTATATACACTCTTTTTCTGGACACTTTTGTATCACAAACAGTACTGTATTTGCAAATCTGATATGTCATAAATGTATAGATGTAGCAGTACTGTCTATCTGTATGTCATGTATGTCATATGTTATGATGAATTGAAAATGGGGGACCCTGATGTAAACAAGACGAAAGTCTTTCTCTGGTCTGCATCCCCTTAACATGAGCTGTACTGTACTGTACCCATTCTGCAATCTGTTAATAAACTTTTCAATCAATCAATCAAGTATTCAGGTGTGATTTTGGCCCATCAGTATCCTTCTGACTCCCTGATCAGAAATGTTGCGAGGAGCACCAGTGCATGGCCGGTTGATGATGGAGTGATGTTGCTTCCACTTATGGATAATGCCCCCAATGGTGCTTACTGGAAGATTCTGAAGTTGTGAAATACGTCTTTAGCCAATTCTATTTTCATGATTTGCAACAATCTGTTTGTGAAGGTCTTGAGAGGCGAGCCCTTTGCTTTTACCCATCAGTTGATGTTTCTTGTGTGGCACCTTGGTAACAAACAAAAAAACATTTTATAGCCCATTAATATATTCTAACCCAGTTGACATTATTAGCACAGATAGGAGGTAGAGTTGCCTCCTAATTCGTTTTGGTTTTCAGCTAGTTCCTTGCCTTTCCTTGCCGTGGTGTACTGCTTTTTCTTAGTGTGTCCAATACTTTTTTCCTGTTTCATTCCACTTGATTACACATAACTTTATTTACATATGGACTTTAATGTTTAGATTTCTTGAGTTAATACAAACGTCTGGTGCAAATTTCGCTTGAATACGCTAATTGGAAATACATTTACTGAACAATACTTATGTCCCCCATTGTACACTATAAGAAGTGCTTCTACTTTATTCACCTGCACTGCAGAGTATCACGTTAACAATCAAATGGCTAGCAAGCTCACCTGTGACATACTGTACAGTGCAAAATACAAGAGTACAATCTTAGTCAACTTTTATGAAAACAATACACAAGTTGGAACAGTTTGAACGTTTTATTTTTACTTTCGTCTTGTTTACATCAGGGTCCCCCATTTTCAATTCATAATGACATACATGACATACAGGTAGACAGTACTGCTACTGTACATCTATACATTTATGACATATCAGTTTTGCAAATACAGTACTGTTTGTGATACAAAGTAGTAGTAGATAGTAGTATAGACATAGCAGCATAGTAGGTAGTAGTAAATAAAACGATATGCAAAGGAACCTGACGTGTCGCTACTGTAACTCCGCCATCACAACCATTGAACTATTATAACTCTGTTACACCTATACACGGCTGGCCCAGTGTATAGGTAGTAGTAGTCAGAAATACGTTACCAAAAGAATAATATTCTAATGATCTGTCTAACTCGGCCCACTACGGCTGGTGCAGACTCAGCCGAACGTTTAGGCAAATCACAGAAGCGGGTACTACAACGTCTCTCTGTTGTGCCACGCAATAGGTTGAATCGTAGTGAGATAAGTTGAAGACAATGGTCGAGGTGTTTCCTGTTTCATAATACAAATTTCATAATAAAAGCGGCCCGCTTAAAAAATAAATAATAGCTTGTGCCGTTTCAACGTTGACAGTTATCAATCGCTTGCGCTCAAAGGATATTTTATAAAACGAGGCATACAATATAATACTATGTATTTGAGCCAAAACATGTGGTCAGAACACAGTGCATTTTGGCCATTCGCTCTCATTCTCTCTCAGCCTCTCTCTCCCTTTGTCGAGGGCGGAGCTTCTTGAATGAACAGGCACCTCGGCACGTTGTCACCAGCTGTATGAGAGCGCCCCCGCTGGTCATTGTTAACATTAACCACGCAAAACGGCGTCAAAACGGCCGGCAAACAGCTGTTCCATGACTAATTTTGGCTGGATCTGTAGGAGGGAGGGAATTTCAGCACGTGTTTCTCTGTGTAGAGTGGGGGCCAGAGATAATGTCTCCTGTGAGTCCCCCGTTCTGGGTGTTTGTGTTTTTGTGTGTGTGTATGTGTGTGTGTGTGTGCGAGGCCGGACACAGTACTGGTCAGTTTTCAACGGGCCATAGAAAGTTCAGGCACTTACTCCAGGCATAAATCCACTTTATTAACAGATTGCAGAATGGGTACAGTACAGTACAGCTCAATTACATAAGGGGATGCAGACCAGAGAAAGAATTTCATCTTGTTTACATCAGGGTCCCCCATTTTCAATTCATCATAACACTGCTACATCTATACATTTATGACATACCAGATTTGAAAATACAGTACTGTTTGTGATACAAAAAGAGTCCAGAAAAGAGTACATTTGACATAGAAACTGTTGGAGGAGGTTTGGTAGGAGGGGTGGGTGGGGGATAGACTTACACTGTACAAGCAAAACTGTACATTGGAATATTGACAAAACCATACTTGGTCATTTACTGTACATTGGAGGGGGTTGATATAGCTATAAACCTGCATTCCTTCGAATATATCATTAATCAATTAAACTTATATTGAAATACACTATATAGCCTATACACCAACACTGAAATGACAGTGGATAAATAAATAAGAACTAAAGCTAATCGGTGGAAATAGACTGCATTAATATTCCATAACAAGTCTTGTGTGCGCCTACGAATGAACAGTAGCCTATAGGCTTAATTATGGAATAATAAGTCATACTGCGTTCATTCATTACGCCCGCCGTAGGCTATATATATTATATTTCATTCATTCATATACAGTACTGCGCGCGTGTGTGTGCGCGTGCGGCAGGTTTACCACGAGCTGTATATGATGCCAATACATTAATCTAATCTAGTTTTGATGCCGCGCAAGCGTGATTACGAAACCTAGCCGCATTTCTCGGAGACGCTCTCTGATTGGCACTGACTGATGCTAGGTTTCGTAATCACACGGCTCGCAAGACTCGCAAAGCACTTCCGCCATTCCATTTGCACACAGCTGCGTCACTAGTTGCCTTATAAGGAGCTCTGGAGGCGTTGTTTTGTATGCAAAAGACCTGAACGGGAACGCGCTTTCGAGTTTAAGACAGAATGCCATTCTCCAAGCAGATATCAGATCATATAATTTGTGCGACCTTTTCAGCCAAGACATATTACCAGGACTCAGAGTGAACTTGTCATTGATTATGTCTCAGTGGTTCCAAGATAAGTCTTCCAGAATATATCTTTGAAACATTTTCGGGAATGAGACCCATTCATGTTGCAACAGCAACTTGTGTCTGTCTCCACCTCTCGCGGGCCTGAGTACTAACTCTAGTCCCATATATTTGAGATTGTTGACGGTATGTTTACACTTGGAGAAATGTCGAGCTACCGAAGACTTGACATCTGAATTTCTCACAGCACATTTGTGTTCACTGATTCTTGATTTAAAGGCTCTCGTTGTTTTGCCCACATAAGAAAAATTACAAGGACATTTTAGCAAATACACCAGATTAGACGAATTACACGTAATCCGTCCTTTGACAGGTATATTTTCCCCCGTTTTAGGGTATGCGAAAAATTTACCTTTAATCATGCCTTGGCACTGTACACAGGCTTGACAGGGAAAATTACCATCTGGGATATTGGACATAAAATGAGAAGGTTTCTTTAAGGGCAAGTCAGTTTTGACTAGGAGATTAGATAGATTCGCTTGTCTCTTATAAAAATAGTTACGTGAATGTTATTATATCCACCTGTTCAATTGCATCGAACCTAGAGGAATGAATGAAGAGAACGTTTTAACCTGTTTCCTCTAACCTCTCTTTTTTTTTTTTTTTTATCAAAAATAACAATTTATTCGCACAGCAACTTATTTAGAGAACAAAAAGATGGGGAGCTGGGTGCTCCAGACTCCCTAGTTCAGGATATAATTATAAAGTAAAGCACAAAGGCGAAAAGGACAACATGCCAAAAATAGACATGAGCAGGTCTAATACACCCATCGATTGTCAGTGAGTTCCAGTCAACATGCCCAAAACATTGCTTTTTCATCCGTACATTTTCGTTTTATATAGTTTTGAATAGAGTATGGTTTGGGTGCTTCCGAGTAATTCCAGGAAAAATATGAACATTGAACGACACAGCGAAGGAACATGGAACTCTACAGAGTGAACGATGTCATACACACAAAAAAACTAAAGGTTGTTAGGTTGTTGTTTAAGGGTGGATCTGATTCTTGATTCGTCTATCCGGCTTCCAGGAGTCGCGGGCAAACTCCATGGCATCATCAGCATCCAGATCACATTCGTCTATCCGGCTTCCAGAAGTCGCGGTCAAACTCCATGGCATCATCAGCATCCAGACATTTCAACTCTCGCTCTGTGAAGAGGTAGCGCATCATGGTCTCGTGCATTAAGAGGATGCCGATGAGGATGAAGGGCAGAGCCACGTCGATGGAGTAGACCTTAAGGATCGACAGCAACACAAGACACGCCACCTGGATGGCTGTGAACAGGTTCATTTTCCCTCTGCTGACCTGGGCGTACTGGGTGGGGTGGTGCTTCTTGCACAGGAGCCAGAAGCGGTCCCACAGCTGGATGCCGTTGAGGGAAGTGATCCCCATGTAGTAGAGTTTGATGCCGAACAGAGCGGCCATGGGGATGGTCTTGAGGACGGGTTCCATCGGGATGGACAGACCGACCAGCAGGGCCACCAGGACGCCGCTGACCCTCTGCTCAATCACCCTCTCGATGACCGGCGTGTGATCCTTGCTCATGACGGTGAGGGCTTTGGCGTGGGTGACGGAGCAGGGGATCACGCTGAGCCACGGCAGGCCAAAGAAGGTGCCCAACCCGCCCATCACCACCAGGACCAGCAGGTCGAAGTGTTTTGCCCACATAAGAAAAATTACAAGGACATTTTAGCAAATACACCAGATTAGACGAATTACACGTAATCCGTCCTTTGACAGGTATATTTTTCCCCGTTTTAGGGTATGCGAAAAATTTACCTTTAATCATGCCTTGGCACTGTACACAGGCTTGACAGGGAAAATTACCATCTGGGATATTGGACATAAAATGAGAAGGTTTCTTTAAGGGCAAGTCAGTTTTGACTAGGAGATTAGATAGATTCGCTTGTCTCTTATAAAAATAGTTACGTGAATGTTATTATATCCACCTGTTCAATTGCATCGAACCTAGAGGAATGAATGAAGAGAACGTTTTAACCTGTTTCCTCTAACCTCTTTTTTTTTTTTTTTATCAAAAATAACAATTTATTCGCACAGCAACTTATTTAGAGAACAAAAAGATGGGGAGCTGGGTGCTCCAGACTCCCTAGTTCAGGATATAATTATAAAGTAAAGCACAAAGGCGAAAAGGACAACATGCCAAAAATAGACAAGTCAAACAGTGAGCAGGTCTAATACACCCATCGATTGTCAGTGAGTTCCAGTCAACATGCCCAAAACATTGCTTTTTCATCCGTACATTTTCGTTTTATACCGTTTTGAATAGAGTATGGTTTGGGTGCTTCCGAGTAATTCCAGGAAAAATATGAACATTGAACGACACAGCGAAGGAACACGGAACTCTACAGAGTGAACGATGACATACACACAAAAAAACTAAAGGTTGTTAGGTTGTTGTTTAAGGGTGGATCTGATTCTTGATTCGTCTATCCGGCTTCCAGGAGTCGCGGGCAAACTCCATGGCATCATCAGCATCCAGATCACATTCGTCTATCCGGCTTCCAGAAGTCGCGGTCAAACTCCATGGCATCATCAGCATCCAGACATTTCAACTCTTGCTCTGTGAAGAGGTAGCGCATCATGGTCTTGTGCATTAAGAGGATGCCGATGAGGATGAAGGGCAGAGCCACGTCGATGGAGTAGACCTTAAGGATCGACAGCAACACAAGACACGCCACCTGGATGGCTGTGAACAGGTTCATTTTCCCTGTGCTGACCTGGGCGTACTGGGTGGGGTGGTGCTTCTTGCACAGGAGCCAGAAGCGGTCCCACAGCTGGATGCCGTTGAGGGAAGTGATCCCCATGTAGTAGAGTTTGATGCCGAACAGAGCGGCCATGGGGATGGTCTTGAGGACGGGTTCCATCGGGATGGACAGACCGACCAGCAGGGCCACCAGGACGCCGCTGACCCTCTGCTCAATCACCCTCTCGATGACCGGCGTGTGATCCTTGCTCATGACGGTGAGGGCTTTGGTGTGGGTGACGGAGCAGGGGATCACGCTGAGCCACGGCAGGCCAAAGAAGGTGCCCAACCCGCCCATCACCACCAGGACCAGCAGGTCGAAGTGTTTTGCCCACATAAGAAAAATTACAAGGACATTTTAGCAAATACACCAGATTAGACGAATTACACGTAATCCGTCCTTTGACAGGTATATTTTTCCCCGTTTTAGGGTATGCGAAAAATTTACCTTTAATCATGCCTTGGCACTGTACACAGGCTTGACAGGGAAAATTACCATCTGGGATATTGGACATAAAATGAGGTTTCTTTAAGGGCAAGTCAGTTTTGACTAGGAGATTAGATAGATTCACTTGTCTCTTATAAAAATAGTTACGTGAATGTTATTATATCCACCTGTTCAATTGCATTGAACCTAGAGGAATGAATGAAGAGAACGTTTTAACCTGTTTCCTCTAACCTCTTTTTTTTTTTAATCAAAAATAACAATTTATTCGCACAGCAACTTATTTAGAGAACAAAAATATGGGGAGCTGGGTGCTCCAGACTCCCTAGTTCAGGATATAATTATAAAGTAAAGCACAAAGGCGAAAAGGACAACATGCCAAAAATAGACAAGTCAAACAGTGAGCAGGTCTAATACACCCATCGATTGTCAGTGAGTTCCAGTCAACATGCCCAAAACATTGCTTTTTCATCCGTACATTTTCGTTTTATACCGTTTTGAATAGAGTATGGTTTGGGTGCTTCCGAGTAATTCCAGGAAAAATATGAACATTGAACGACACAGCGAAGGAACACGGAACTCTACAGAGTGAACGATGACATACACACAAAAAAACTAAAGGTTGTTAGGTTGTTGTTTAAGGGTGGATCTGATTCTTGATTCGTCTATCCGGCTCCCAGGAGTCGCGGGCAAACTCCATGGCATCATCAGCATCCAGATCACATTCGTCTATCCGGCTTCCAGAAGTCGCGGTCAAACTCCATGGCATCATCAGCATCCAGACATTTCAACTCTTGCTCTGTGAAGAGGTAGCGCATCATGGTCTTGTGCATTAAGAGGATGCCGATGAGGATGAAGGGCAGAGCCACGTCGATGGAGTAGACCTTAAGGATCGACAGCAACACAAGACACGCCACCTGGATGGCTGTGAACAGGTTCATTTTCCCTCTGCTGACCTGGGCGTACTGGGTGGGGTGGTGCTTCTTGCACAGGAGCCAGAAGCGGTCCCACAGCTGGATGCCGTTGAGGGAAGTGATCCCCATGTAGTAGAGTTTGATGCCGAACAGAGCGGCCATGGGGATGGTCTTGAGGACGGGTTCCATCGGGATGGACAGACCGACCAGCAGGGCCACCAGGACGCCGCTGACCCTCTGCTCAATCACCCTCTCGATGACCGGTGTAACTGAGGGGTACAATTCCCTGACTGTATTACTAGATATGATACTTACTACCACTACCTTTGTACTTAATATTCGGCCACACAGTACACGGCATAAATATATTATCATGAACACTCTCACGTAGATGAAACGGATCCAACACAAATGTACGAATTAGAAACAGGTCTTTATTTCCTACACAGCGATGGTGTGTAGAATAAGCACTTAATCACTTAATTACATTTATGAATTGAAATAGTATGCACTTTTATGGCAAGGAGTATTCGTCGGTATATCAATAGAGAATGTCCAATCTCTGAAGGCGCAGGTGGTAAATATACGACCTGGAATAGTTAAGGAATAACAGCAATGATACTTTAATGATTATAGGCTGGATACACTAGAGGGGGTTAATCCGGTCGCTTGTAAGCCGACAGGAGTAGGAGGGGGGGGGGGGTAGAATCCAGCTGCCTCGTCTGGCCAAGGGTATCCCAGGTGAACCCACTGTAGTGCCGTTCAATGCGCCGGCGATCCTTGGACCACAGATGAAAGCAGGTGGACTCTTTGTGGGCCGGCTCTCTCCGGTCCACGGGGGAGAGACGTGAAGAGACCTCGTCTTGCAGAGCGTCTCCTCACCTTGCGTCCTCTCCAGGGGGGGGGGGTTCCAACACACGGCAGTGTCGGGGGTCTTTATCCATGGAATAATCAAAGTATCCAAAGCATAATCCGTGCCTGGGAAGGCGGGCTGTCGTCGGTAGAATAATCCGGTATACAGGTCCACTCGCTCGTCGGCTCTGGGGCTCCTCGGGTGCAGCTTCACATAGGGTCAACCACCCTGGGTAAGCAGCCAGTTCTCTGCCCGAAACGATGGGGTACTGACTACGGTAGTATTCTCACCGCACGAAGCACTATATATTAACAGACTATTATTAGCTTAATAGACTACGTCCAACTCGACGATATAGTGCCAAATATGACTATTCAAATATTAATATACACGATGTCTCAATACCGATGGTAGGCGAACTTGGCCTTACTCCCACACGTGGCGTCGCGGGGAGGCTTTACGTCTGTGCCTCTATTGGAGGGTAAGAAACTGGACTGAAAAGAAAGTCCTACTTTAGTAGCGCAGTATATATACGCACTATGAACAAATAGTCCCATTAGTGGTGCGGTAGCCAAATTCCTACGCGGAACTAGGACTTGTTCGTACATGTCGAGCGGTACGTTTGAACTGGGTCTGAGGGGTATGGCAGCCTGGCACCAAGGTCTCGACCAATAGTAGAATGGAGACTATTATGGGATGTTCAGTAGGCTAGAATGGATATTCAATGCATATTGTACAAGGAATATACAAGGGATATCAGGGAATATTAGAGAATATACAAATACAATTAAATATATATATATAAATAAATATATATATTCGGTTTAATCTGGCCCTTCACAACAGCCACCCCCTGAATAGGTCCCAGACCTAATCAGTTAAACAGAGACAGATTAATCGCGTTGTCTATTTACACATAAGGGTTTGCTGTAGGGGTCAGTCAACTTCACAAAGTCATAGGGTTGTAGGGTCATGGTCATCATCGATTGTGTCTGGGAGTCGAGGCAGTTCTATGAGCCTTGCCACGGGACGGGTGTAAGTGCGACCCTGGACGAGCACTTCAGCTGCTCGGACCTTGCCGTCGGCACCGGTGATCACTTTGCTTACGCGGCCGGCCGGCCACATAGCTCTGGGCAGTGATTGATCAATAATCATGACGACTGTTCCTTCTGTCAAATTGTCTCTCTCCTTTACCCACTTGTGGCGGGTCTGTAGAGACGGTAGGTAGTGCAGTAGGAAACTGTTCCAAAACTTGTCGGCTAATACTTGGCTGTACCTCCACATTCGTCGGCCGTTCGCTTCTTCAGGCCGGTACATTGTCTGTGGTAATGCAGGATCTAGCCGCCCCATCAGGAGTGTGTTGGGGGTAACTGGGTCGATATCCGCCACATCGCTGGAGACGTAGCCGAGGGGCTTAGAGTTCAATACTCCCTCAATCTCCGTGAGGACTCTTTCTGCTCCTGCGTGATGTACATCCTCATCGTATTTCTTTATAATCAGCTCTGTGACCTTGTGTCGGCTGTTCAGTACGATCGGGTATTTAATGTCATCCGGTAGATTGGGGGCTCTGCGTAGGCGACCACCCACTCTGATGAGGGTATGAGCGTCGCTCTCGGGGGCCAGGTGAATTAATCTGCTGTCGGATGGGACGGGCTTTCCTCCCTGTAGACAGGTCAATTCATCGGGGAACGAGTCTCTCTGGGCTCGCTGCAGTAGAAGCAATTCTGCTTCCTCGTAGTTAGCTGCTGACATATCAGCGGGGGACTTGCACTCCGGGTGGTACCGCAGGAATGTTCTTTGTTGTGCACTCTCTATGGACGTGCAATCGTTTATGTTAGGGTCGGTGGAGGCTACGGTGCTCAATCCACAGAACACAGACTTCTTAATTTCCACCTCCTCTGGACTTGCTTCCCTCGGGATAGGCATGGGCCACTGTCCTTCCGGGAGTCTTAGGAATGCGGGGCCGTCACTGTAGACATTGCGACGGGTGAGGTCATCCAGGGGCATCCCCCGGGTGATGACGTCAGCTGGGTTCTGTTTTGTATCAACGTAGCGCCACTCTGTTTCTCCGGTTAACTCTTCGGTTAAGTCTTGAATCTCGGTGACTCTGACTCCCACGAAGACTTTGTACTTGCATGAGTCCGATTTGATCCAGGCGAGTACCGTCGTGGAATCTGACCACAGGATTGTTCTAGACACCGGTATGGTGAGCTCACGTTGGATGAGCGTGGCTAGGTGCGCTCCGGCTAGGGCTGCGCAGAGCTCTAGACGTGGGATAGATTGTTGCTTGCGTGGGGCTATTCTCGAGCGGGCGAGGACAAATGCTGTGTAGATCTCTCCCCCCTGGTCTTGGGCCCGCAAGTAGGCTACTGATCCGTATGCGACCTCTGAGGCGTCACTGAAGACGTGTAAGTCCATTTTACATGTCTCTGGCCTCACCGTGGGTGGGAAGTAGCTTCGGCGCATATTAACGCCTGGGAGTGAGTGGAGCTCCATCTCCCACTCTCTCCAGGTGGATGCAAGGTGTGCGGGAATGGGGTCGTCCCAGCCCTGGTCCTTGTCCCACAATGCTCGTACAATCATTTTTGCCCTGGTGGTGTACGGTAGAATACATCCTAGCGGGTCATATTGTCGGGCGAGTGTTGTGTACACACTCCGTCTGGTGGTCGGCGCCGCCGCCGGCCTTCCCTGCTCCGTAGTCAGGGGCTTGTGTCTGTAGTGAAGCGAATCTGTTTTGAATCGCCACACCAATCCCAGGGTCATCTCCTGGCTACAATCTCCTCCTGGGATTGTAGCCATCCAGGTCTCGCTGCTGGCTGCCTTGTCCTCGGAGGAGAGGCTGCGCAGTACTTGCGGATCGCTGCTGGCCCACTGCCTGAGATCAAAGCCGCCTTTGATCAATGAGGCGCAGAGTTTAATCAGGAGAGCCTCGGCTTCTTCCTGGGTTGAAAGGCTTTGTAGACAGTTGTCTACGTAGAAGCTGTTCTTTACGCTGTGTCGGACCTCTTTGTCCGCTGCTGGGTCCTCTGCTACATGTTTCTGTAGTGCAAATGTCGCGCAGCAGGGGCTGCACGTCGTTCCGAAGGGGAGGACTTCCCATTGGTAGATGGCTGGGTGCTCATCTCCTGGCTTCTCTCTCCATAGGAACCGTAACAGGGGCTTGTCCGCCTCTACTAATCTCACCTGCAGGAACATTCCTTTAATGTCCCCGCTGATGGCCACCTTTTCCTGGCGGAAGCGGAGTAGAACGCCGAGTAGGGAGGGGCCGAGTGTGGGACCGGGCAGTAACTCTTTATTCAGATTTTGGGATCCGATCTGGTAGCTGCAGTTAAACACCATGCGGTCTTTACCGTTGTGATGGACCTTGTGGTGGGGCACGTACCACGATTCAGTGGTCTGGTCGGCCTCTTTAATGTCCATCTTTGTGACGTCTGTCTTGGCGTGGAAAGTAGGCATTCCTTCTCGCCGCAGGAGTGGCGTGGCGTATCTCAACACGCCGTTGACCGGGACTCTCTTGGTCCCTGTCTCGAGGAGGTGAATTGCGTAAATGTCATCTTTAGAGCGAATGTCTTTCTTTCCGTTCTTAAAGGGCATTTGTTCTAGGGTCCATAGCCGCTCTACGTGTTGCAGGAGTGCGGTTTCTCCCTCTGTGACTCGGGAGTTGAGACATCTAGTGGCTGTACTTCGGTTGAGAGATTTGGCGAGCGGGCCTTGGAGAGTCCATCCCAAACGGGTCTCGACTGCTGCAGGACAGCCTCGGGGTCCGGTATGAACCCGGTCTATCGGGACAATGAGGTCTGCATGGTCGGAGCCTATCAACAGGGTCGGCATAGCATTGTCTATGAGCGGGATCGGTAACTTGCGCAGATGTGCATATTTCTCCATCAGCTTGGCGACGGGGTATGTGTACCGCGACAGTCCTATTTCTTGGCTGGTGAGAGCGTCTGCAATCTGGTACCGTCGCTCAGGCTGGCCGCTTGCTGCGATAGAGAATGAGACATTCTCGCCCTTTATCGTCTTCAAATCTCGTCTTATTGTCCGAATTGTCATTTGGGTTTCGCTTCCCCGCAGCCCTAGCTGGGCCGCAGCGGAGGCGAGCAGCAGGGTCTTCTCTGACCCGTCATCAAGGACGGCGTAAGTGTCCAGGACTTTATTCTGGTAGCTTAGTGTCACACGCACTACTTTTAGGAGTACTCGGGCTCCACTGCTGCTGGCGGGATCGATGTACATGACGCTCGCTTTGCGGCTGGATGGTGCAGGTGAAGGGCGGCGTCTGTTACTGTCGTGAAGTATGTCCAGATGGGCTCCATCGCACTTGGTGCACCTTTTCTTTAAGCGGCATTCGGCTGCCATGTGTGAGCGCGCACAGCGAAAACAGCGCTTGTTGGACTTTATCCATTGACCTGCTTCCTCCGCGTTCAGCTTGGGGAAGGAGTCACATTGCGCTAGCCAGTGTTCTTTCTCACAGTAGGGGCACACTATCTTCCACTTCTCCGTTCTGGAGGGGGTACTGTGGCTCCTGCTGCTCGGTACTGACTCCGATTGGTGCATCACAGTCACCGATCTTCTTCCATCATTTAGTCGTCTGGTTCCTTCTCTGGAGCCAGGGGTGCTCCGTCCGAATGTATCTAGCCGTAGGCTGCTGACTTCTCTCGCCAGGAAGTCTGCTAGATCGAGGAGGTTCGGTTCGGGGCCATTCGGGTCTCTGTGGTCCCTCTGCCGCCTAAAGCGCTCCTGACGAGCGGGCGGCAGCTTCTCCAGGATCCTTTCCACATTTGAGTTGGCGTAAAGTTCATGCCTCCCCTTCTCTCTTTGCGCTCCCAACATCCCTACCAGGGACTGCACTCTGATGGACAGGTCGTCCAGTGCTCGATTGTCTATTGCTGGGGGTAAGCGGTCGATGTGTCGGATCTCCTGGATCACGTAATCCCATATGCGCCCATACCTCTGGTCCAATGCTACCAGCGCTGCTGTGTATGGGGTGGTGGAAGTCGCGTAGGCGAGCGCTATATTATGTGCGCGGGGCACCTTTAAGTGCTGCAGTAGGATGGCGTATTTGTGGCGTTCATCCAATACATCCACCAACATGGTCTCCAGACACATGCGGAGTTCTGTATACTGGGCCCGGTTCTCTTGGGTGAAGTCGGGTACCATAGGCGTGCCAATGTATGACGCTGACTGTGGATACATCGGCGAGCGTTGGGGGAGAGGCCTCCTAGGCGAGTCTCCTCCCGCTCCTTGGTATGGGCTGGTACCGGCAGTGTACCATGGCCCGCTTGTCCAGGTGCTGTTCCTCGGTGCGGGTCGTGCATCGTGCTCACCCGTGTCTAGAGTCGGGGGTCTGTAGCGCAGCTCCGCGGGAGTATAGCCTGGGCTGTACCGGACCTCCTGGTCCGGTAGAGCAGGGGTTCCCAAACTTTTCAGGCCGGGGCCCAGAAAATAAGGCGTCAGAGAGCCGCGGCCCAATGCACATCGTCTGGCTTTTTTTTTCTCTTTTTTTTTTTATGCGACCGATTTTTTAAGCCAAATATCACTTCAATCCTATTAAGTTAGTTCAAGTTAGTTATTCATTTATATGTGCTATTTATGAGAGGGCTAACTTGTTGCAAAATAATAATGATAATAATAATAGCCTCATTAAAATACTATTGTTGCTTCGGTTGTTTTCAGCGTTTTATGTGCATAATCTGTTATTTAGTTTGAAATGTTCGTTGAAATAAGTAGATTTTTCGTTTTTGTTTATTTATTAAGTTAATATAAAACCATATAGTCACATTTTAGAATACTATAGAATAGAATTTTAGAATACAACTAGAAACACTGTCCTGGCCTGCTTCTAAGTTCAGTGGCCTGACAAAATAAAAATAAAAAAAATGTTTTTTTTTAATTTTTTTTAAATCATCTCGCGGCCCATCCGTGGCTGCTCGCGGCCCACCTTTGGGTCGCGACCCCGACTTTGGGAACCACTGCGGTAGAGTACTGTGCTGTCTTCGGGCGTGGTTCTCCTCCTCTTCCTCTTCGTCTTCAGTTAGGTCATCCAGTGCTTGTAGTCTCTGGTTTAGCCTCTCCACAGGATATGCTGCTCCTTCCCGGTTGCTAGGTCTCGCTTGGACCGGTGGGGGGAGGTGGTCTGTGGGGGGTATAGACCTCGTCTGTTGGTCAAGTTCAGGGTTGTTTACTCGGCTAGGGGATGCCGCCCTGGAGGTGTGTCTAGACGAGTTCCTGGAGCCTCTGGCGGAGGGAGAGGGTGTTGTCCGTCTGATCAGCTGTTCTATTAGTTGCGCTTGTTGTCTGTCGCGCTCTGCGTCCCGTAGAGCACCAGCAGCTGCTCGCTGGCTGTCTGCTCGGTCTCGGGCCACATTCTCTTCCATCTGAATGCGTCTTATTTCTAGACGTATATGCTCTTCTTCGCTCCGCTGCTGGATCTGCAGTCGGTCGCGTTCAGCAGCGGCGTTCAGGCTGATGAGGAAGGCCTGCTGTAGGGTCCTCTCTGCCTCGCTGGGAGAAGGCGGTTGTATAGGGGAGCCTTCCCTCGGGGTACTCCTTGCGGAGCCTTGGAGTTCTATCTCCACGGTGCTCTCCCCGTCTTCTTCCGTGCCGAGTTCTCTCTCGGTAGCGTTGTATTCCTCCCGGGACTCATCGGGGACTACTTCTTCAGTACTGGCGGGGTGTGAAGTCATGTCTGGTTCCCACTGGTCCCCACCGTGAACTTGGTCAGTTACATTAGAGCCCGTAGGGGCCTCTATGGTCGGGGTAGTCTGGGCGTTGGGGTTAGACATACTTTTACTTTCTAGTTTTACCGCGTTTACTGTTAGTAGAAGACTAGGTTGTTGACTGACAGCGTAAGCCTCTAAGTACTGAGGGAGCCGTCGTTCGCGCTGCGGGCGTTGGTTAGGAGGATCGTTTCGTGGAGTGTTCATCATAGGCCATTTCAATATTAATAACACTATATTAATATTACACTAATTACCATCCGGCTCGAAGGACCAATTGTAACTGAGGGGTACAATTCCCTGACTGTATTACTAGATATGATACTTACTACCACTACCTTTGTACTTAATATTCGGCCACCCAGTACACGGCATAAATATATTATCATGAACACTCTCACGTAGATGAAACGGATCCAACACAAATGTACGAATTAGAAACAGGTCTTTATTTCCTACACAGCGATGGTGTGTAGAATAAGCACTTAATCACTTAATTACATTTATGAATTGAAATAGTATGCACTTTTATGGCAAGGAGTATTCGTCGGTATATCAATAGAGAATGTCCAATCTCTGAAGGCGCAGGTGGTAAATATACGACCTGGAATAGTTAAGGAATAACAGCAATGATACTTTAATGATTATAGGCTGGATACACTAGAGGGGGTTAATCCGGTCGCTTGTAAGCCGACAGGAGTAGGAGGGGGGGGGGGGTAGAATCCAGCTGCCTCGTCCGGCCAAGGGTATCCCAGGTGAACCCACTGTAGTGCCGTTCAATGCGCCGGCGATCCTTGGACCACAGATGAAAGCAGGTGGACTCTTTGTGGGCCGGCTCTCTCCGGTCCACGGGGGAGAGACGTGAAGAGACCTCGTCTTGCAGAGCGTCTCCTCACCTTGCGTCCTCTCCAGGGGGGGGGGGTTCCAACACACGGCAGTGTCGGGGGTCTTTATCCATGGAATAATCAAAGTATCCAAAGCATAATCCGTGCCTGGGAAGGCGGGCTGTCGTCGGTAGAATAATCCGGTATACAGGTCCACTCGCTCGTCGGCTCTGGGGCTCCTCGGGTGCAGCTTCACATAGGGTCAACCACCCTGGGTAAGCAGCCAGTTCTCTGCCCGAAACGATGGGGTACTGACTACGGTAGTATTCTCACCGCACAAAGCACTATATATTAACAGACTATTATTAGCTTAATAGACTACGTCCAACTCGACGATATAGTGCCAAATATGACTATTCAAATATTAATATACACGATGTCTCAATACCGATGGTAGGCGAACTTGGCCTTACTCCCACACGTGGCGTCGCGGGGAGGCTTTA
Organism: Notolepis coatsorum; assembly: GCF_963971535.1. Lineage (NCBI taxonomy): Eukaryota > Metazoa > Chordata > Actinopteri > Aulopiformes > Paralepididae > Notolepis > Notolepis coatsorum. Next base: position 171,909,659 of record NC_140165.1, on the reverse strand, counting down.
CGTGGCGTCGCGGGGAGGCTTTACGTCTGTGCCTCTATTGGAGGGTAAGAAACTGGACTGAAAAGAAAGTCCTACTTTAGTAGCGCAGTATATATACGCACTATGAACAAATAGTCCCATTAGTGGTGCGGTAGCCAAATTCCTACGCGGAACTAGGACTTGTTCGTACATGTCGAGCGGTACGTTTGAACTGGGTCTGAGGGGTATGGCAGCCTGGCACCAAGGTCTCGACCAATAGTAGAATGGAGACTATTATGGGATGTTCAGTAGGCTAGAATGGATATTCAATGCATATTGTACAAGGAATATACAAGGGATATCAGGGAATATTAGAGAATATACAAATACAATTAAATATATATATATAAATAAATATATATATTCGGTTTAATCTGGCCCTTCACAACAACCGGCGTGTGATCCTTGCTCATGACGGTGAGGGCTTTGGCGTGGGTGACGGAGCAGGGGATCACGCTGAGCCACGGCAGGCCAAAGAAGGTGCCCAACCCGCCCATCACCACCAGGACCAGCAGGTCGAAGTGGAACCCGGAGCCCTTCACCATCTTCCTCTCAGGCTTGCTGACGATGAGCATGGTGATCTGAGACTCGATAAAGATTATGATGAAGACGAGGACAGCCGGGACGCAGCAGAGCAACAAAGCTCCGATCAGGCGCCTGATCCATCCTGACAGGAAGGTGCTGTTCATGAACAGCCGCAGGAGGTAGACGATGAGGAGGGAGCCCAGCATGAGGCAGCACCATGAGTCCTTGCTCCCCGCGGCCCTCACCTCCATCACGTTGTCCAGCACCGGGGACCTCCAGGGGACCTCCACCGTCTCGTTCAGGGGCTTGTAGTACAGGACCAGTGGGTGGGCCTTGTAGATCTGGGGACGAGAGGGCGGAGCATGCCACAGGGATTCATTTGTGCTAATCTAGGCTAGCTGGTCCGTATCCACTTCCATTCATTTGTGCTAAGCTAGGCTAGCTGGTCCGTATCCGCTTCCATTCATTTGTGCTCTTTTGATATTTTTATTGGGTTTTTTTAAAGATTTTTCACATACAGTTACTTACATTACAAAACACACATTGGGACAGAAGGGGGGGGGGGGGGGGGGGTTCCTCCAGTTCATCTATGCCGTCATGCCAGCAAAAACAGACCAAAAAGAAAAACAAGCAAAAAAAGGAAATCTAACCCAGACAGGCACTGCACAGTACTGCACTTGCCTCGAGCCCATTCACATGTAGGCATACATATATATACATATATAATTTTTTTCTATCCAAAGTCTGTCCATACAATGGGGCATTGGGCCTTTAGAAGGATCTGAGAAATTGTAGCAGGAAAGTAGTCCAATAGTGGGGCCCACACATCCTGAAAGGAAGCGTCGTTGCCTCTATGCATTGCACAGTCTTTCATGGGGTAGCACACCGAAGATCTCTCTGTACCACATCTGTATGGATGGAGGCCTATCCTTAATCCAGTTTATCAAAATGCATTTCCGGGCTGAAAGCAGAAGTTTATCAAATAGTTTGAATTGTAAGGGTGTCAAATTATTTTCCTTTGATGGGAGTCCCAGTAAAAAAGCTCAAATTATTTTCCTTTGATGGGAGTCCCAGTAAAAAAGCTCCTGGATCCTTCTTTATTTTCACCTTGAAAATGTCGCTCAGCTCACGTGTCACTTGGCCCCAGAACCTGGATATACACTTACATTCCCAAAAGTAGTGATAGTAGGTGCCCAGATCTGTTTGACATTTCAAACATAATGGAGATATTGAACGGTCCATTTTGTTTAGTAACACAGGTGTGATGTGTAATCTGTGAAGAATTTTATATTGTGTTTCTCTTAGTCTGTTACAAGTATAAACCTTTTTAACTGAGTCAATGGCCTCCTGCCAGTCGTCTTCAATATATTCACTGTTAAAATCTCTTTCCCATTTGCGGAGGGATGGTAACTCCTGTGAGTCCAGTGAGTACAGCAGTGAGTAAAACGCTGAGATGAAATGTGATACCTTACTACAGTTGGATAAGAAGTTCTCTGTTTTGCTGTAAAGGGAGCCCATTGGCGTTGGCAGCTGTAGTGAGTTAATAAAATGTCGTATTTGCAAGAAACCAAAAAAAAATTCTCTTGGGAGGTTAAATTGTGTTTGCAGTTGCTGAAACGACATCAACACACCATCCCTAAACAGATCCCCCAATACACGAAGCCCTAGTGAGTGCCAGGTCTTAAAGATGGCCGAACTGCGCCCAGGTCCAAATTCATGGTTGCTAGAGATTGGTATTAGCAATGATCTTAGGTATCCTCTCCCTGTGTAGATGGTAATCTGTCGCCACACTCTGATAGAGTTATAGATAATTGGATTGCCTCGTATCTCCCTATGAATCTTATCTTTATTACCGGTTACCAGTGCCCATAGTGAGTTTGGTGAGCAGCCCCACAAGTCCACACAGTTCTTATTGTGTAGATAGGCTTGTAACCATTCCCAGATGTGACAAGCGTGACAGGCCCAGTTATAGAAGAGTATATTTGGCATGGCAAGGCCCGCTTTACTGGTTGGTAGCTGCAAGATTTTAAATCTTTGCCTGGGTCTCTTTCCATGCCAAATAAACTTAGAAAAAGCCTTCTCCAGATCTTTAATATCTTTTTTGGATACCCATATGTGAAGCATCCCCCCCCCCTTTTTTTTCTGCTTCAACTGAGCAGATCGAAGTAATTTTTTAAATTTTGGACAGTATTATGATAACAATGTTTTTCAGGGCATTCAATAACAAAAAAAAGTATATATTTACAGTTCACATGGGCTTTATATCTGAACATGTTTGTTCACGTGAATAAAATGTGATCATCATGAAAGAGTATCAAGTTGCCAAGATGTTTATTATGTAAAGTACTTTATTATTATTATATTATTAGCTCACCTGGAAAGGGACGCATGAGGTTAATGTGCAGGGGGAATGCAGCATCGCCGACAATTACATGCGGGACAGTGACTCCAGTTCCCGGTAGGTTGGCAGGAGGGGGCAGATTCAGCTTCCCCTGGGTTGATTGATAGATTGAAAACTTTATTAACAGATTGCAGAATGGGTACAATACAGTACGGCTCAATGCACACAATTGTTAAGGGGATGCAGACCAGAGAAAGACTTTCATCTTGTTCACATCAGGGTCCCCCATTTTTTATTCATAATAACATTTATAACATACAGATAAACTACTGTTTCATCCAGACATTTATGACATACCTGGAGCAAGTTACATCCAAACCGGCTGTCCTGGAAGACATCGCTATCCCGGCCATATGCCCCCACGTCTACCATGGTGAAACGGTAGCGGGCGTCGCAAACCGCCATCAACACAATTGAGTGCTGCTGCTTGTAATTGAAGTAATCACTTACGGAATTTGGGGGAGCCTTGAATGAATGAATGAATGAAAACTTTATTTAACATATTGCAGAATGGGTACAGTACAGCTCAATACACACAATTGGCATTTATGACATACACAACATACATGACATTTATGGCATAGGGACAGGTATATAGTACTGACCTTGATTACGACGTGTTTCCCATCCACACTGCCAAAGCAATTGGGAAACTCCCAGAGCCTCCAAAAATCTTCAGCAATTACAGACAATTGTGCAGCTGCTGGGGCACACACAAAATCGGCCTTCAGTGCCAACCACAGTGCCTGGCACACCTCGGATACAATGCTGGACACTGTGGTGTCCCCCAGCTTAAAGCTTGCAGCCACGGACTGCTGGGTTCCCCCGGAGGCTAGGAGTCTCAGAGTGACTGCCAGCCGTTGACCAACGTCGATGGGGGCATTGGTGGTTCGCTGGTGTTTAATAAATGGACGCAGGCGATGTACTAGGTGGTCGAATCGGTCCTTGGACATCCGAAAATATTGGAAATGCTTCTCCGGGTCAATGGCTCTCATTTGCTTTATCAGCAAATTAAATTCGCCCTCCTCTAGCCTACTGACGTTGAGCGGTCTCACGCTCCATCGTCGGCGTCTTCGACGTACTCTCTCTCTCCTGGCAATTAAAATAAGCAGCTCTTCCTCCTCGTCGTCAATAGCCTGTTGCTGTAACAGATGTATTTGCATCTGCACATTAACGTCCATGTTGAAATGTTACCTAACGTCCCGTGAAATGTTACCTAAACTATAAAAACGAATCTAAAATAATGAACTAACTAAGTTAACTAAAACAAACAAACTTAACTTAACTAAAGTAGATATAACTATATTACACTATATACAAGAACACAAGCAAAAACAAACATAAACAGGGCTATTATTATACTAACGATGTATGGTTGAGAAGGGAAATCCGTTTGTAATTGCTAGAGTGCGCACCTTCGGCTGCCCAAAGTATTCAGGCGGGCTGGGCGCGCGCGAGCCGCGCACATCCAGGGTACATTTTGTTGCATAGGCTGCGCGTTGATTTTGCAGAAGCATAAAGGTAGAATGTCTGCAACACTGTTGCTTTGTCGATGTTGTGTTGAAGTTGCTTTGAAGTTGCTGTAGCATGCAGAGGCCTTAAGTCATACTGGCCAGCAGCCAATTATATGTTCATAATTCAGATGTTTAGAACGAGGAAGGTTATTTATTGTCTTGCTAGTTCAGTTGTAGCACAGCTTTCATTTTTCCTATTAATTATTTACTGTTCTGTAATGTATAATTGTAAATTGTATTGAACATAAATAAATCTTTTGTACCACTTTTCAGGATTATCAGATTATCAGGATTTACTATTTGGTCAATTAATCGATAAAGCCCTCGAAATCGGAAACCATTATGAAAATGCATGTGTAACAAAATAGTTTTTTTAATATAAAAATTTGCAAATAAAGCAAACTATATACATACGCAAATCAGTGCAACACAGCAAACAAACGCAGCAATCAAAACAGGGCAACAACAATCAGACATCCCAGATAATCTTTCCTTTAAATGGACTACGTCAGGATTCACATATCTTGGCATTAAAGCCATCAGCGTAATCATGAGGGCACTGGAAGACACACCTCCGAGGCGGCCCTCCCTAGAAGATTTCTTCACTGCCTGCAGGATCAGATCGCTGATGGACAGCGGTGAGCGACGGGGACGCTGTTTATTAGCGGCGGTTTTCATCTTGTCTGGTTCTGTCCGATTAAATTATACATCTAGAATTTAAAGCCCTCTGAATATAAATACTGTCTGAGGACGTAAATGAAGACTGGTCACAAAACAGCTTTACTGATTGGGTGAGAAAACACAAGCCTGAAGACTCGCTCCTCTCGTGCCGGGCTTCAGTTCCCCGTGGGTCGTGTCCACAGACTGCTGCGTAAAGGCAACTATGCTCATCGTGTTGGAGCCGGTGCCCCAGTTTATCTGGCGGCTGTGCTGGAATATCTGACCGCTGAGATCCTGGAGTTGGCTGTAAACGCTGCCCGTGACAACAAGAAGAGTCGTATCATCCCCGTCATCTGCAGCTGGCCGTGTGCATAACGACGAGGAGCTCAACAAACTCCTGGGAGGAGTGACCATCGCTCAGGGTGGTGTGCTGCCCAACATCCAGGCTGTCCTTCTGCCCAAGAAGACAGAGAAGGCTGCCAAGAAGTAAATTATATAGCATGTCCTTGGTCAGCTGACGGGCAGTCTGTCTTTAACTTAAAGGTTTGAGTTCTTGCAAATGGTTCCATACTGACCAGTACTCCTGAGGTCACCAGGTGTGCGAGAGCCTTGTCAACGCGAGCAAGGCCAGATTAAGAATTCAGAGGCCTCTGGGCCAGACTCTTGTGGAGGCCCCCCACACACACACACAGTGGCGTTTTTATATGTAAAACATTGGTGGGGCAGCCACTAACCAAGGCTACATACCAGGCAAACTACAGTGATCAAAATGACAGTAATCCTGCTACTGATGCGTTTTTAACACGTCAACAAACAGCTATCCATCAAGAGAGAGAAAGTATAGTTGAGGAAAATGTATTATTCCCTGTCTGCCAAAGTTATTGACAGGGTTACCACACAATATATTATACTTTATTGTTCAGTTATTCTGTCAGTTTCATGATGGCTTTGTTTGAAAAGGTTAAATGCAGGAAAACACAACCAGAAAATTATATTTCAACAACAAAGAAAGAACAGTTCTGCAACAGTGCAGTTTGTGACTTGGTGGCTATAATCAAAATAAAAATCACTCTAAACAAAATGTCACTTTAAAAAATATATAATATTTAGAAACACTTTAAAAGAAGGAGGTACTATAGTATAGATCCAGTAAGAGTTAACACTGTAAATTGTATATTGCATAGTAGTGTACATAAGAACCAGTTCTCAGGAACCTAGCATGTCTTTTTACCATGCATATCTTGTGTCTTATCTATTTCTTTTTTCCTATGCTGGATCCGTAACATTGTTCAACCAATCCTGGTTTTCATGTACAAGCACCGCCGGTGGCGGGCTGTCATCATCGCGGTCTGCCTCATTCGTGTTGGGGCTGGGCTGTGGAGATGCGGCGGGCGTAGACGAACAGGTGGCAGTCACTGGTGTAACTGGGCATTTCACGGAGAGCTTCAGTTGATTTTGGGCTTTTGTGAAAAATCTTTACCGCCTTCCTAATTTTCACCAGAAGCTCTGAAACCCTCTCCACCTGAATGAATGAAAACTTTATTTAACAGATTGCAGAATGGGTACAATTACAATACAGTACGGCTCAATGAATACAGTATACACACACAATTGTTAAGGGGATTCAGACCAGAGAAAGACGTTTGTCTTGTTTACATCAGGGTCCCCCATTTTAAATTCATCATGACATTTATGACATACAGATAAACAGTACTGTACCTCCAACTAATGTTAGAGGTTCTAGAACAGTGGTTTTCAAACTGTGGTACGCGTACCACTAGTGGTACTTGGTGGTACTGCTGGTGGTACTTAAAAACATTTCAAAAAAAATTAAAAAAATTGCAGTCAGGCCACTGAACTTAGAAGCAGGCCAGGCCAGTGTTTCTGGTTGCGGCAGCGCGATAGTTAGATAATCTAAGTGGGGAACAACCAGGAGATCACTGTGACAGAGAGTAATGCAGTCTAAACAGTCATAAATCTTTAATTCAACTTCAGCCCTGATCATAACCATTTATTTTTAGATTTCTTGTAATGTCAGATAAAAAATTAAATACTCCCACTTTTCTGAAAAGAGTTGGTGTTAAATCTGACATTACAAAAAATCCATCAAAATATGTGTTGCTGCTAATCATTGACACATGCCTAGCCTGTAATAACCCCCCCCAGAAAAATGTACTTTGCATTTGATATATTGTAAATATTTTACTTTTTGTGTGTTTTTTTAACAATAATTTGTGATGCCATCACACAAACTGGCATTTAAAAGCTAACATTCAAAAATGTATTGAATGTGTTTTATTTAATTTTTTACAATAATTTGTGATGCCCATCACAAACACTGGCATTTAAAGGGTAAAAATTCAAAAATTCCTGCACCAGAATGCAGGAAATTAAGTTTTTGTAACAAAATAATTGTGTGTGTGTGTGTGTGTGTGTGTGTGTTTGTTTTTCTATCCTGCTGGGGACCATGACCTGACATATCACTCACGCCGTGGGGACCCATTTTTCCCGTGGGGACCGAGTCCTGGTCCCCATGGGCACGAGCATTGCAATCAATAGAAAACAGCTTGCTGATATGCCTGGTGCTATTTTTTTTGAGGAAAAAAAATAGGTCCCCTGGAAGTAAATTTTCCAGACTTTGTGTGTGCCCTTGTGGTTACACACGGTATTGCGGTGTGTGAGTTTGCTTGGCGGGGTCCGGTTCCTGAATCTGTGTGTGTGTGTGCCCTTGTGGTTACACACGGTATTGCATGTGAACGCTCTTGTGGTTACACACGGTATTGCAGTGTGTGTGTGTGTGTAAGTGTGTAACATTTGGTCATTTGTGCACATAGTACCACTATAAAAACAATAGTCCTCATTTCATTGGACTGTAAATTTAATTACTGTATTCAAAGGCTTGAAAATGTTATTAATAGATTGCACATTACACACTGGTGCTGTAGAGACATCACATTACACACTGTGTAGTGCTGTAGACATTGATTGATTGATTGATTGATTGATTGTACATTTTATTAACAGATTGCAGAATGGGTACAATACAGTACGGCTCAATACACACAATTGTTAAGGGGATGCAGACCAGAGAAAGACTTTCGTCTTGTTTACATCAGGGTCCCCCATTTTCAATTCATCATAACATACATTACATACATGACATACAGATAGACAGTACTGTTACATCCAGACATTTATGACATACCAGATCTACAAATATACAGTACTGTTTAAGAGTACAATGCCTGTCATATATTGTAGACCCTGGCGTTGGAAACTCTGATTAATAGACAGTTTCTAAGAAGAGAGTACTGTTACATATACATTTGAGAGTATATACATTTGAGGGGGAAGAAACTGTACATTGGAGGAGGTTGGGTAGGTGGGGTGGGGGGGGGGGGGTGAGTAGGTGGGGTGGGAGACGGGGACTCTGTCTGTAAATAAACAGTACTGTATATTTGTATATCTTGTATGTCATAAATGTTATGATTTGACTGCCTCTTTGAACTGCTCAGGCAAGCGATACCGGAGTCTCAGGGAAAGCACAGAGATACTCAGAAGGAGCTTCTATCCCCAGGCCATCAGGATGCTCAACGACAATAACACTATGTAACAAACCATCAAATACACTCACAGCACACACATCCACACGTACACACTCACTTTAAATAAACAACTCACTGTAGCAAGCACCCACTTTAGACACTTTAACACACTTTATATTTATTGGTAAAGAGATTTGCACTACAACTGATACGTCATTGCACCTTACCCTAAGTTGTACCTCATCCCACTTCTGCATTGTACTGTATATTGTATTGTAACTCAGTAACTTTTTCTCTACTCTGCATTGTATATTGTATATATCATGCATATTGAACACTTTTGTTTACACTTTCTATTTTATACTTATCTATTTTTATCTAGCACACTCTCAGGAGCAAAACAGAAAGAAGCATTTCATATAAAAGTATTCTGTATTTTTGTATGACAACTAATAAAGAAACTTGATTAATTGAAAATGGGGGACCCTGATGTAAACAAGTCTTTCTCTGGTTTGCATCCCCTTAACAATTGTGTGTATTGAGCCGTACTGTATTGTACCCATTCTGCAATCTGTTAAATAAAATGTTCAATCAATCAATCAAACCATACAAGCTAGCTGTCTAGTTAGCTTGCATTAGCTCACTCTAATTAGCTCGCTAGCTAGATTGCTAGTTAGTATGATAAGCCAAAAGCTTATCATAAAAAAACCCATATATTGACAGAATCATTGGTCCAAGTCATAACTGGTAGCTAGCTAATGCGATCTAGCTTGCTAGCATGAGCTATCTTACTAACTACATAGTTAGCACAAGCTAGCTTGCTAACTAGCTAGCGCAAGCTAGCTTGCTAAACAGGAAGCTGACTTGCTAACTAGCTAGCGCGAGCTAGCTTGCTAAATGGGTACAATACAGTACGGCTCAATACACACAATTGTTAAGGGGATGCAGACCAGAGAAAGACTTTCGTCTTGTTTACATCAGGGTCCCCCATTTTCAATTCATCATAACATACATTACATACATGACATACAGATAGACAGTACTGTTACATCCAGACATTTATGACATACCAGATCTACAAATATACAGTACAGTACTGTTTAAGAGTACAATGCCTGTCATATATTGTAGACCCTGGCGTTGGAAACTCTGATTAATAGACAGTTTCTAAGAAGAGAGTACTGTTACATTATATACATTTGAGAGTATATACATTTGAGGGGGAAGAAACTGTATATTGGAGGAGGTTGGGTAGGTGGGGTGGGGGGGGGGTGAGTAGGTGGGGTGGGAGGTGGGGACTCTGTCTGTAAATAAACAGTACTGTATATTTGTATATCTTGTATGTCATAAATGTTATGATTTGACTGCCTCTTTGAACTGCTCAGGCAAGCGATACCAGAGTCTCAGGGAAAGCACAGAGATCAGAAGGAGCTTCTATCCCCAGGCCATCAGGATGCTCAACGACTGGCCAAAGGAACTAGCTCCTCTTTCACTGTGTTTACCTGCAGTAACTACTAAAGACTCCTCTCTTTCACTGTGTTTACCTGCAGTAACTACTAAAGACTCCTCTTTGACTGTGTTTACCTGCAGTAACTACTAAAGACTCATCTCTTTCACTGTGTTTACCTGCAGTAACTACTAAAGACTCCTCTTTCACTGTGTTTACCTGCAGTAACTACTAAAGACTCCTCTCTTTCACTGTTTCTTTTGGTCCTTTAGACTGAGAATTATGACATGCTTCACTTATCTGAACGTTTATTTTTCCTACCTCTCTTACATGGTATAAAGTGTTGTGGACTGATGAGTCCAAGTTTGAACAGTTTGGCAACAAGCTATCTGCAACAGAGGGAATCTGTTGGAACATTGAAAATGATGGACTGGCCCCCTCACAGTTTGGACCTCAACCCCATCGAGCAAATTTGGGGCGAGTTGGACAATAAACTGTACGGATTGATTGATTGATTGAAAACTTTATTAACAGATTGCAGAATGGGTACAGTACAGTACAGCTCAATACATACAATTGTTAAGGGGATGCAGACCAGAGAAAGACTTTCGTCTTGTTTACATCAGGGTCCCCCATTTTCAATTCATCGTAACATATATGACATACATGACATACAGATAGACAGTACTGCTACATCTATACATTTATGACATACCAGATTTGCAAATACAGTACTGTTTGTGATACAAAAGAGTCCAGAAAAAAGAGTATATACATTTGACGTAGAAACTGTACATTGGATTGGGTAGGTGGGGGGGTGGGGTGGGGGGGACTGTACATTGGAGGTGGTTGGGTGGGGGGGGGGGGGTTGGGTAGGAGTGGGGGGGGAGGTTGGGTAGGAGGGGTGGGGGGGGGACACTGTACAACTGTACAAACAAAACTGTACATTGGAATATTGACAAGACCATACTTGGTAATTTACTGTACATTGGAGGGGGTTGTGTTAGGACAATTACAGGGGCCAGAAGAAGTTTATGCCTGTATTTTTTTACTGTTGTGAAGCACTTTGAACTGCAATTTCTGTATGAAAAGTGCTATACAAATAAAATTATTATTATTATATTATTATATTAATATGTATTAATATGTAATATGTACCTACACAAATAGTTTTTTTTGTCCATTGAGCACATTAACTGTATGTTATCTCTCCAAACAAACAAGCACACGTCGTCAAGAACATGTCCTGACTTGCCCAAGCCCAGAGCTGCTTAAAAATATACTGAATTCTGTGGACCCCACGGTTACCAACATTCTAACCGCATTCGCCCATCCCCCAACGCTCTAACCGCATTCGCCCATCCCCCACACAGGTGCAATTTGATTCAGACAGAAAGACTGATTGACTAGCGTGCTGGTGGTGTAGCGTAGCAGTGCGCAGCAGCAGCAGTACATGCTGTACAAACATATCGATATAGGCCAGAGGAAAAGATGAAATGGATACGAGGTAAGCAAATAAAAAAAAGCACATTTTGAACATCCCCTTAACAATTGTGTGTATTGAGCCGTACTGTATTGTACCCATTTAGCAAGCTAGCTCGCGCTAGCTAGTTAGCAAGTCAGCTTCCTGTTTAGCAAGCTAGCTCGCGCTAACTATGTAGTTAGTAAGACAGCTCATGCTAGCAAGCTAGATCGCATTAGCTAGCTACCAGTTATGACTTGGACAAATGATTCGGTCAATATATGTGTTTTTTTATGATAAGCTTTTCGCTTATCATACCTACTAGCAAGCTAACTAGCAATCTAGCTAGCGAGCTAATTAGAGTGAGCTAATGCAAGCTAACTAGACAGCTAGCTTGTATGGTTTGATTGATTGATTGAACATTTTATTTAACAGATTGCAGAATGGGTACAATACAGTACGGCTCAATACAGACAATTTACAAACCTCAGTGCCTTTGAAGTGCAAAAAGAAAGGATTAGAATTTTCATTCTGCCACATGACCAATTTTACCATTTTGAAACCCAAGATGATGTAGGTTAGTTTTCCTATCCCAAAAATTAACTCATATTTTAATTCCCCATTAAAATGGCCCACCCTAATGCACAAAGCCTAATGAAAGCTATCTGGAATGTAACATCAACTGTTTTTTTTATTTAATGCCTACAGTCGGACAGCACAATCGACCAGGACCAGGTGGAAGATGCAGAAATGTTTATCCGGGGACATGGAAAACGTAAAACAGGATAGGTCTGTTTTTCAAATGTTGCACATTTAAGAGATATGAATATATGAATTGAAAATGGGGGACCCTGATGTAAACAAGACAAACATCTTTCTCTGGTCTGCATCCCCTTAACAATTGTGTGTATTGAGCCGTACTGTATTGTACTCATTCTGCAATCTGTTAAATAAAGTTTTCATTCATTCATTCACACGCTAGAAATAAATAACGCCTACATGCTGGCTTTGTGTGTCTCTGTCATCACATGCATCTGTACATATCCCTTACCTACTCTTACTACTAGTTATTATATCTATTAGGCCTGGGCGGTATGCTTTTTTTCATACCGTTATACCTTCATGACGTCATACCCCGGTGCACGGTATTTGACGGTATGACTCTCATTCATCAGCGCGGGGGGGGGGGGGGGGGATTAGGGCCGTTCTACCTAAAAGTGGACTTTCTTCAACCTCGAGGTAAACAAATCACAGAAGGTAGCCACTGCCGCCTGCCGGCACCATCCAGGTATCGACGTGAGTTAACGTTAGCTAGTTAGCCCGGCCGGCAGCCCGGCACCATGTATCAACGTGAGCCAGTTGCATTAGGATTAAAAAATGTCAACACTCACTCACCCCGTTTTATATTACATTCCCAAAGAAGTGCCTCCGTCTCTCGTAGTCTCGTTGTGCTCAATGAAGTCACTGGTGGCGAGTCGACTCATGGCCCGAGGGTTTTGCTTAAATCCAAACAGACTGCAGTCCTTTAATTGTCCAAATGCGAGAGAGCTCATCGTGGGCTGGAGTGACGGTGGTTAACTTCGACGCTTCATCGTTCAATAACATCATATTATTAATATTATTATTGCTTAAGCTTTAGCAGCTGCTCAGAGTTAGAGGAAATTAATACAGGTAGGTTAGTGTGACGCACATCTGTGTTCTCCTCACGTGACTCACAATAGCCAATCAATCATTAGGAAACAGAATTTGTCGCTTGACGTGGGAAGCACGCAAAGTGCAATTAAATACATTATAGAATAACGTAAATGTATTTGCTGATATATTTAAATTGTTACATAATGCACAGTGTAATAATAATATAGGTCTTTCTTAAATCATCCCTGTTGTAATAAATTAGTTTCATTTTAAATTTGTCCCCGTTGTAATACATTCGTAATTTTTCCATCAATAAAACAATTACAACTTCTATATGTTTCAGATAACTTTATTTACACACATGCACACAAATGCTCTCAACGGATAACTTAAACTTAGGCCCTAATTAAATATGAAAACAATAAATAAATGGCATAAATGTTCTTCTCAACAGAGAATGAAAATGACTTGCATAAGGGCAGAAAATAGTACAAATGGCACTTTTGGCTGAACAAGATAGAAAGCCTATACAAATAAAAAGGCTGAATAACTTAAACTTAGGCCCTAATTAAATATGAAAACAATAAATAAATGGCATAAATGTTCTCAACAGAGAATGAAAATAAGGGAAATAAACTTTTTATAAAACTTAAAATAATTTAGGCTATAAGGAGGACAGCTTAACTAAAAAGGATTAATATAATAACTTCAACAAAAAACCTGTAATAAGCCTACAAGCATGGCATATGGTTTGTACTGTAGCCGTCTAGCCGAATATGAAATGGCTAATCAATTTCACATTTATCTCGCGGACCTCAACCTATAGGTTCTTTGCTAAAAAGACAAGCATATTCACTTTCTCTGGCTTTAGTTGTGCGCGTTGGGGTGTCACCGTGTTCCCTGCGGTGCTGAAAATACGCTCAGACGCTGCACTTGACGCACATATGCAGAGGCATTTGCGCGCCACCATGGACAGCAACGGTAAACGTGTCTCGTTTAACTTCCACCACTGAAGTGGGTTTTCCCCCGTGTCGATTGTGTCCTCCTGTGTGTACACGACCAGCTCTGCGTGTGCTCGCTCCACTACAGTGAGGACTGGTCTCGCTGCAACCGCTCTCCTTGCCAGCAGACTGGCCAACGTGGCTTTCTTCTTCTTGGCGGGCTGCTCTTCTCCCGCATCTTGTTGTGCGCTCTCTCCTTCCTCCACTCTGATTTGAACTTGACTCCTTCCCAGCACTATCATCTCCGTCTCAATCTCCCGTTTTGTCTCATCCACATCATTGCTGTAATATTCACGGTAGCGGGGGTCTACAAAGGTGCAGTTTCGCAGCAGTTTTTGCACAGAGGCATTGTCATATTTGGCGTCCAGCTTTGCCAACATCCCCGACTTCAGCTGAGCGGTTAACTCCACATCACTTTCCGATGGAGCCAGAATGTCCTCCTTTAGGAGTTGTAGAATGGGGAGGATGGATGAGCTGGTCACATACGCTTCACCCGACAGCGCATCTGTGAATGTGCTCACTGGTTCCAGTCCCGCGTTGACCGCTTTAAGGACATCAATGTCTTGCCATGTCAGGTGGTTTGTTGCCCGTCTGTCATCTGCCAGCACCTGTCGAATGGCTCGAGCTTGCTCAATTATCCGAGCAATCATCTGTTGCTTCGAACCCCAGCGAGTAGGGCAGTCCTGCACATGGAAATATAGTATTCATATTTAATAATGGCCGAAAATAATAATAATAATAATAATAATAGCCTAATAATAAACGCTAATAATAGAAGCATTTATAGTTACAGCAAGCAAGCATGTAAGCTATAAATTATAATTATTAATAACTAATAGAGGTGTATCCTTATTTACCTAACCTAAGCAAAAGACAGGATAGCCTATAATTTGGATAGAATAATGATTTGCCAACTAAGCTTACCGTTATGAGACTATGCTCAGGTAGTCCCAACTCTTGCTGCTTTTTCGTTAGTTCCCTCTTTCGTGGCCAGCTGTGGGAGAAGGCGGCTATGATGGTCCGGCATACTCCAAATGCCCTATCAGTCTTATTCTTCTGGTCTGCCAGTGAATTGGTTACGGCCAGGTTAAGGTTGTGCCCAAAACAATTGAGCCACGGCCACTTAAGGTTTTTTGTTACTGCAGCCTGGATGTTTGCTGCGTTGTCGGTGGTTATGGCCGACAGTTTATTATCATCCAAACCCCAATCTGTGAGTGCATCGCTGAGGGCTTCACTGATGTTGTCGGCTGTGTGATTTTCTGGGAAAAAGCTGGTTTGAAGGCATTTTGATCCCAGTTCCCAGTCAGAGGTTATGAAGTGCACCGTCAAAGACATGTAGGGTACCATGTTTTGTGATGACCACATGTCTGTTGTCAACGCATAGTTGCCTGCCCCCATCACAAGCGATTTCACTTCTTCCCGAACTTTATTGTACAGGTTGGGTATTGCTTTTTGTGAGAAATATTTTCGTCCGGGTAATTCATACTGGGGATCCAACGTGTTGACCATATCGCGGAAAGCATGTTTCTCAACGGTATGAAATGATACCATATCTTTAGCAATATATCTGGTTACTGCCTCTGTGCACGTTTTCCACTTGTCGCTATCTTTTTAGTATTTTATTGATTTTGCAAAAGCAACCGATATTGTTGGTTGACCCGTTGTCGACTTGGCTGCGGTAACGTTGCTCCTTGATGACGATGGCTTCAGTTTTGATGCAGTTATAGGGTGGTGTACTTTGAGGTGTGAACGGAGATTTGATGTGTTACCATCTTTTGCTACAACAGTCTTCTTGCAAATAATACACACAGCTTCGTTGGGGTTGACTGGCTCACCTTTTTCATTCGGAGTGAATCCAAAATAGTCCCAAACGGGCGCAGACGCATTTTTTTTTAACCAATTCTCCGAGTTCGGGGCCGCCACATGCTGCCATCTTGCTCACTCAGCTCAGCTCTGTGCGGGAAATACGGACCGCCTCCCCTGCCATCTGCTGGCCGTGCTGTGTGTGTGTGTGCACGCACTTCAACTCGCACTTCAACCAAATCGAAAGTTAACTCCGTTTCACTAATGGAAACCGAAACCCAATGCCGTCCCTGTATAAACTCTGTTTCAGTGGAAATAGAAACTTAAACCAAACTCTGATTTTGACGGTGTTGAAAATCAATACCGTCGGTATTGCGGAATACCCCGGTATACCTTAATACCGTCATACCGCCCAAGCCTAATATCTATCTGTACATATCCCTAGCCTACTCTTTCTAGTTACTATATCTGTACATATCCCATAGATTTCTATCCCTAGCCTACTCTTTCTAGTTACTATATCTGTACATATCCCATAGATTTCTACCCCTAGCCTCGCAGATAATACAAGTACAAGTCTAATTATATAATATATATATTTTATATAAAAAAAATTATATAAAATAATTTTGAATTTTTTTTAATAAAAAACGATCGTTATCGGATCGGTATCGGCCGATATGGCTCACGACGATCAGTATCGGTGGCAAAAACGTGATCGGGGCATCCCTAAATTGTGTACATATAGGGTTCGTGCACAGAGGGGATTGTCGGGAAAGAGATGGCTGTTTGAGGAAGCTCCCATTTATTAACATTTTTGTTTAAACAGTAACGGTAGCTAGCTACTAACGATAGCTACAAACTACTAACCCTAACCCTTAGCCAACACTAGGTAGCTACTAACGTTAGCTCACGGAACGATAGAGCCAACACTAGGTATCAATCGTCCCGGGAGCTAACGTCGGTACCTGGCTGGTTGCTGGCTAACTAACGTGGCTAATCGTCCCGGGAGCTAACGTCTCTGCCTGGCTGGTTGCTGGCTAATTAACGTGGTTAATCGTCCCGGGAGCTAACGTCTGGCTGGTTGCTGGCTATGCACTCGACTGTGAGGGGGAGGAGGAGGGCTCAACTGTGAGGCGGAGGAGGAAGGGCAAGGCGGGCACTGCTGCAGCAGATTTACGAGTCTGATCTGACGGTCACAGAGCTGAGGGAGCGAGCCCAGTTAGCTGTAAAAATCCATAGATTAGCCGCACCGTTATATAAGCCGCAGAGTCAAAAAATGGGGAAAAAAGCCACGGCTTGTAGTCCGAAAAGTACAGTAGTCGTGAAATTGTAATACATATCCTGTCTGTCTATGTTAGCCCTCAGAAAGTCCCGAAAAAGACGGCGCCACAACCTCAACACCGGAACATATATGTGAGCAGCTTGCGGCTTCCAGGACATTAGTAAGTGTCAATCAAGTATTTTTTATCTCACTATTAATCTCCTTAATGCCAAGACACTAAATTTTTAGCTAAAAGCTAAAGTTATACTCTTAGTAGAGTAAGCAGAGTTAACTCTACACAAAACGTATATTCAGGTGAAATTGTAATACATATCCTGTCTGTCTGTTAGCCCTCAGAAAGTCCCGAAAAAGACGGCGCCACAACCTCAACACCGGAACATATATGTGAGCAGCTTGCGGCTTCCAGGACATTAGTAAGTGTCAATCAAGTATTTTTATCTCACTATTAATCTCCTTAATGCCAAGACACAAAATGTTTAGCTAAAAGCGAAAGTTATACTCTTAGTAGAGTAAGCAGAGTTAACTCTACACAAAACGTATATTCAGGTGAAATTGTAATACATATCCTGTCTGTCTATGTTAGCCCTCAGAAAGTCCTGAAAAAGACGGCGCCACAACCTCAACACCGGAACATATATGTGAGCAGCCTGCGGCTTCCAGGACATTAGTAAGTGTCAATCAAGTATTTTTAATCTCACTATTAATCTCCTTAATGCCAACACTAAATCGCTAAATTGCCCATTCAGACAGACCAATATGGAATAGCCCATAACCAGGATCACTATGCAAAAAAGGGTGCACAGACAAATGCCTTTTCCTTTAAAAAAGTTACAGAGGAGACAGTGCTTAAAAAACTTCTGGAGCTCAACCCTATAAAGCTACAGGAGTAGACAACATGCCCGCTAGTTTCTGCTCAGGTTATTTCGCCCAGTATAACGCATATTGTGAATCTTTCCATTGAATCTGGAACGTTTCCAAGTGAGCTTAAGCTGGCCAGAGTAATACCACTTTACAAAAAAGGCAGCAAGCAGGACCATGGTAACTACCGGACTGTGTACATCTTATGTGTCATGTCCAAGGTCATAGAAAAGATTATATATGAACAAATGTATCAATATATTACATCCCATAACTTGCTATATGAATTTCAATCAGGTTTTAGAAAGTCCCACTCCACAGACACCTGTCTTCTGTTTCTAACAGATCACATTAAGAAAGAGATAGACAGAGGAAACCTCTGTGGCATGGTGATGTTAGACCTACAAAAGGCATTTGACACGGTGGACCACATTATCCTCTTAAGGAAGTTAACAGTGATAGGTCCTAATGATATGGCCACAAACTGAGCCAGCTCATACTTGAGGGGAAGGGAACAACGTGTAGAGGTGGGAGGGGTCTTTTCAGATCTGAGGACGGTGGACTGCGGGGTCCCTCAGGGAAGTGTGCTGGGGCCCTTGTTCTTCCTCCTTTATATAAATGACATGCATAAATTGACATGACATGCATAAATTCAACCTGCTCATGTGATCTCCTGCTCTACGCAGATGATTCGGCTCTCATGGTGTCAAATAAAAGCAAAACGGATATTGAAAGCAGACTTAGCATGGAGTTAGGGAATGTCAGTCAGTGGCTGTCAGAAAACCGGCTGTCTCTCCATTTAGGTAAAACAGAATCCATTTTATTTACTACCACTAGGAAACAGAAAACACAGGAAGGTTTCAAAATACAGTTAGGTAGCTCAATGGTCACCAGTACCAAATCAGTGGTGTATCTAGGGTGTACTTTAGAAAACACACTCTCAGGGGAAAGCATGGCAAAACAAGTGGTAATATCCAAGATCAACACCAGAATAAAATTCCTAGCTAGAAACTCAATATACCTAGACAGGAAAGCTCTTAGAGCACTTGCAGGGGCACTGGTTCAGTGTAATTTTGACTATGCTTGCTTGTCCTGGTATGACAGTGCCCCCAGCAACTTGAGAACTAGACTTCAAACTGCCCAGAACAAGCTAGTTAGGATAGTACTGCAGCTCCCCACTCGTACTCACCTAGACCAGCCCCACTTCAACAGCCTGGGGTGGCTGAGGGTGAAAAAAATAGTATCAATGATAAAGCTATGCCTAGTATATAGAGTTTGTAAAGGGGAGCTACCTTCAAGATTACTTTCAGTATGTAAGGAACAACCATAGCCATGAAACCAGAGGTAGAGACACAAACATAGTTCCATTTAGATTTAGACTCATTTCCTACGGCCAGCAGACCTTCCTTTACTCAGCAGCAGTACTGTGGAACAGCCTGCCCAGCAGCATTAAACAGGCCCCCGGGTTGCATCATTGCTTTACCCAAACGGTGCATGCTTCCGCGTTCCCGTTTTGCGCTCTGATTGGCCACTGATGTTTCTGGTCGCACCAATCGTGTGACGGCAAGTTCTTTCCCCGGTTAAGCTTAGGCACTCTTTCGAAGTTGGTTAAGGTTAGAGTTTGTCTTAGAGCATGGCGATAGAACGGTTAGGGTTAGGGTTTGCTGCTGGTCGAGGCGGAAATGGGCGCGTCACGCGATTGGGCGCATATGTCACATGACCAGAAATGTCAGATTAGCAAAACGCATGAACCGTTTGTGTAAAGCATAGACGCCCCCGGGTTAACTGGCTTCAAAAAGCATGTACGATCATGGCTATCGGCATAGGAAAGAGAGGGTAGCATTTTTATTTATTATTCTTTTATCTTCAACTGTATATGCATATTGTATCTTAATGTTTTATGTTGATGTTTTTATGATGTTGTTTTATGTTGATGTATGTCCTGTTTTTTAATACCAGGGACCATGATGGAAATAAGTGCTTGCATTTTTCATGTTTTTATCCCTTGGATGATGTCTCTAAACCACAATAAAATCAATCAATCAATCAACAAACTCAGTTTTTTTTAGGGTCATGACTCCGTAATATGACTACAGACATTCAAAGCTTCATTCCAATTTCAATTCAAGTGTATTGTTTTTCACCCTTAGGAAATAAGCCTGGATTCTGAAAGCGACACAGACATAATCAGTGCTGACGGATCACATTCTGGTGAAGCTGATGACCCAGATGTAGGACTGAGAAGGACTGACAGCATATTTGTAAGTTTGCATATTGAAAGTGGGACGAATAATGGGGAGCATAGCATATTTTGTTTTGTTTATACAATTACCAGGGATGCAAACTTTGTCACCTTTCTGCGAAATATGAGTCACTGTGGCACAGACTGGACCGCTGGTGAACAGCTGTTAGAACGGGCCGTTCAGGTGTTCAGAGCAGAGCGTGATGTGCACTAACCCTAACCCCATTAAATTACTGGGAGGATTTAATAAGAATTTCAAATTCCCCTGGTGCACTTTGAGAGCAAAATAAAGAGGCTAGATCTATGATGAACTTTGTGCTCAAAACACAAAATCGACTAGACTGCAGTGCTTTCTCCCTGCAGCCTTTTCCTCAGGTCAGTCTTTTACATTAAGCACCCCCCACAGCCCAAATGAAATGATAAAAAAAATTATAATAATAATAATATATATATATTTTTTTTTTTATAATTTCTTTTTATAGTCTAGTAGTTCATAACAGTGGCGGTCCTGCGACGCTGCTGAATGCATATAGGGGAAACACTGGGATTGATTGTCGGGTTAAATTGTCCAGGTTGACTCAAGGGGACAATGTAAGATTTCATACCTGGTTAATGCTTCTTGCAGATTATTTAGCTTAAATTGTCTTGTTTATTTAATTTCCAGCTCACCAGAGAATACGTCTCAGAAACCTCGATGAGCAGTGGTGAAGAATATATTCCGCCAAAAAGGTCCCGACATGGAAGCAGTTCCGAGGAATCTCTGGAGGGGGAAGAGGAAACACTTCCCCCACATCTTAAAAGCCAGGTTACATTAACGAAAAGTAAAAACCAGAAGAAGAAGTCACAGAGGACTTACGGAAGAAAGACAAGTTCTTCGGATAGTAGAGAAGAAAGTGAAAACGCTGACACAAACCTGGGAAAGGTGTCAGTAATGAAGCTGCAAAAAAAGGATGGTGCCAGAGTTTACAGTAAAAAACATTATTGCCTGTACTGTGCCATGCAATGCCATAAAATGGCAAGGCACTTAATCCGCAAGCACACAAATGAAATATCTGTAGTAAAAGCTATCTCTTTTCCTTTGAACTCAAAGGAACGAAAATTGCATTTGGACCTGATAAGAAACAAAGGAAACCGAGCCCATAATAATGAAGTCCTAAAAACGGGTAGTGGAACACTAATCCCAAGTCAGCAAGCTGAGAAACCAGGCAAAGCAAGTGATTACATGCACTGTATCAATTGTGAGGCTTTGCTTAAAAGAAAATCATTATGGAGGCACATGTCAAGGTGCAAACTTTCACAAAAATGCAGCTCAACCCAACCAGGAAGAAGTCGAATACAATCTATCTGTGCCTTTGCACAGCCCGTCCCTGATGGTGTAAGCAGAAAGCTTTGGGCGCTGGTAAATGCTATGCATCAAGATGAAATCACAGACATCATCAGACAGGAGAAAAGTATTTTGAGACTAGGGGAACATTTGTACGCAAAGCATGGACATGACAAGACCAAACATGATTATATTAGACAAAAAATGCGAGAAATCGGAAGATTGATTCGGCAAGCACGCAAAAATGGCCGACTGAGACGAGTTGAGGACTTATTTGTACCTTCCAACTTTAACTTAGTGGTTGAAGCAGTAAATGATGTTTGTGGCTTTGATCAAGACAAAAACACCTACAAAACTCCATCCTTAGCTCTAAAGCTTGGTCATAGTCTCAAGAAGATGGCAGACATTCTGGAGTGTGAAGCCAAGATGGCAGTATCGGACAATGAGGACAATGAGGCGTTTCTCCGGAACCTGGAAAGGAGTCGTAGTCTTTATGAGAAGAAGTGGAATGTGTGTGTTTCGTCACGTGCCCTACAGACACTTAAAGAGGCACAATGGAATGCTCCTCAGCTCCTTCCTTTTACGGAAGACGTTAAGAATATGCACATGTACCTTGACAAATGCAGTGAAGAGTACAAACTGCACCTTGACAAAGATCCAAATAAAAATAACTGGGGAAAGTTGGCCAATTTGACCCTTTGTCAAATAATTCTGTTCAATCGCAGAAGAGAGGGTGAGGTGTCCAAAATGCATCTGAGTGCATTCACCCTTAGAGACACGTCTAGTGTACATTCAGATCTGGCAGGAGGACTTTCAGAGTTAGAGCAAAAGCTCTGTAAGCATTTCCAACGCATCGAAATAAGGGGAAAAAGAAACAATAAAGTACCCATCCTCTTAACACCGGACATGATGTCATCGATGGAAGCCCTGGTTATACATCGCCGTGCCGCTGGTGTTCCTGATGAAAATCCCTATTTCTTCTCCAGACCTGAGACAGAGAATCATTTAAGGGGATCTGATGCAATCAGACGGATTGCAAAGGAATGTGGGGCGAAGCATCCTGAAACCCTGTCGTCAACAAAGCTGAGAAAGCACATATCCACACTGTCAACTGTTCTCAACCTGAAAGATAATGAAATGGACATACTGGCAAATTTTCTTGGCCATGACATCCGCGTCCATAGACAGTACTACAGACTACCAGAGGGAACCCTGCAGTTAGCTAAAGTTAGCAAAGTTCTGCTAGCACTTGAGCAAGGACGACTTTCAGACTTCAAGGGAATGAGCCTGGACGAAATCCAAATCGATCCAAATGGTAAATATATATATTTATGTGCTTTAATAATAATAATAATAATAATAATAATAATGATGCAAAAGTAAAACCATGACATAGCTGTACCAAGGTTGTCAGAGAGGCATTTGAGGAGGACTGAGTGAGATACTGTGTCAAACGCCGCGGAGAGGTCGAGAACGATGAGGAGGCTGATGTGTCCGGAGTCTGCAGCAAGGAGGAGGTCATTAGTGATCTTTTCAGTATTAATGCATTTCCTATTATCATATTTGGTTTTGTTATCTATCCCTGCTTTTCAGAGGAACTGCCAGAGCTGCCAGAAGCTGTTGAAAGTGATTTTTCAGACACAGGGGCAAAGGAAGATTCTTCTTTCTGTACTTCATCATCATCAGGTGCGTTACATGCATAGGTGTGTAAGGTATAACTACAGTAAGTACATTTACTAAAGTACTGTACTTAATTAACATGTTGAGATCATTGTACTTAACTTGAGTATTTCCATGTTATGCTACTTCATACTTCTACTCCACTGCAGTTCAGAGGTAAATGGTCGCTACTTTAACTATATTTTGATGAGAATACTTTTCTACTTTTACTTGAGTATAATTTTGAATGCAGGACTTTTACTGTAACAGAGTATTCCTCCTACACTCTGGTACTTCTACTTTTACTCAAGTACTAGATCTGAATACTTACCCTCCAATAGACATTGGGTCTCATTCCCGAACGGATTTACGACCAAAGATTACCTCTTAGGCAGATGTCTGCCCATTTAAGACATATTAGGGCTGGTAGCGCAATTCCCCAAATTTTCCTGAGATCAGATTTGAGCGTGGCTGAGAGCAGATTTAAGAGTGCTGAGGAGCACACTTATGATTGATTGACTAATTGAAAATGTTATTAACTTGACAGACTGTGTTCTCATAGTGATTCCTTCATGTCAACGCTACAGGCCTCCTTGGAATTAATTACTTAATCATAATTAAAATAAATATGACAATATTTGTACGATAAGAAATTACGCATTTGATGTCGGAAAAATAAATAATATGGATTAATATGATCACAGGGCAGCTGGATTAATCATATCTGAACCAGCTATTTTGGACAAATGTATAATTACTTTAATTACTCAGATATTCAAACACAATTATGCAATTATTGTGAAATGATTGAAAATAATAATTATTTAATGCCTTCTGTGGAATTTGTATTTCTTATTTGTTACATTATCTGTTTTAATGGTATACAATGGGACAGACCTTTGTTTGATATAAACCTGCATTCCTTCGAATATATCATTAATAAATTAAACTTCTATTGAAATACACTATATAGCCTATACACCAACACTGAAATGACAGTGGATGAATAAATAAATAAGAACTAAAGCTAATCGCATGGAAATAGACTGCATTAATATTCCATAACAAGTCTTGTGTGCGCCAGTATGGCCTACGACGTGTCTAATGAATGAACAGTATAGGCTTAATATATTCTAGTTACTTGTTTCATTAGGATTTAGTAGATACTATATATATGCTCTGCCCTGCAAGGCGCTCGCCATGAATGCGGAGACGCTGGGCTTGCCTGTTCGAGCCCAGCGCTCCACATTGCTTTCAGTTTAGCTGGTCGTTCATACTAATACACATTGGCCGTATTAGGGGGTGGGAAACTGATGGGTGGGGATCGGGCGTTGTGGACAGCGACTCCTACAGGTCGGTTGGTGCGCCTGCGCAGTAGAATCAGGAAGTGTCGGGGGCAGCGTGAGCCTCCCACGCGTTACTCCTCGCCACTGAGAGATCGAGCTGCGCAGGTGAAAAGATGCGACTGCTGTTACCTCAAGTACCGGAGGGGACTTGTGCTATGTATGACTTAGTCCACATTGCAGCCGGCTTGTGTATACAGACTGTACCTATACTGTACGTAGGGCAGAGCATATTGTATCTACTAAATCCTAATGCAACAAGTCATTAATGGAATAATAAGCCTATACTGCATTCATTCATTACGCCGTAGGCATTAATGGAATAATAAGCCTATACTGCGTTCATTCATTACACCGTAGGCTACAGTATACTGCGCGCGCGCTGCGGCAGGTGTACCACGAGCTGTACTATATATGATGACAATACATTAATATAATCTCATTTCGATGGGTCGCAACTTGCATTTCTTCCGGATGGCACTGCCGCAGACTCGCAAGGCACTTTCGCATCCATTTTCTAACCGGCTGCCTTATAAGGAGCTCTGGAGGCGTTGTTTTGTATGCAAATGACCTAGACGGGAACGTGCGTTCGAGTTTAAGACATGGTGTCATTCTCAAAGCAGATATCAGATCATATCACAGGTGCGACCGTTTGAGCCACTTAAGACATATTACCAGCACGTTCGGGACTCAGAGTGAACTTGTCATTGATTCTGTCTCAGTCGGTTCCAAGATAAGTCTTCCAAGAGAACTCTTTGGACAATTTTGGGGAATGAGACCCAATTGCTTACTGTGCGGCTGAATGAGCGCTGAGATCAACCAATCATTGGCCAATCTTTTTATTCTTATTTATTTATTTTGTCAAAGGATCTTCAAAGTCTCCTGAGGAGTTTGATGGAGACATTGCAGGTACAACTTCAACCCAAAAGAAGAGGAGGAGAAGAAGGAGAAGAAGAAGCGAAACAGAGTCTGACAGCAATGACCCCTCATCAGCTGCTGGACTACTAGAGGCTCCCAGAAACAGTCAAAAGAGGATCGGTAATGCAGCCTTTATCAACTATGCCCCAAAACTATGGAACAAACTACCCCAAAACATCAGGGAAGCCAACTCGCTAGACATCTTCAAAAGACAGCTTAAAACCTATCTCTTTGCTCAGGCATTTCAAAGAAACATCAGGGATATCCTGACACAAATTGCACTTTACCTGCACTATTCTTACCCTACCTACTTGTATACACTTCCTATCAAATTCATGTGTCGGTTCTATGCACATTTTATCACACTACCTCCTATGCACTGTAATTTTAAGAGCACTGCTCTGTTGTAATTCAAAACTAAACGTTGTAAAGAAACTCAAAGTTAAGAGCGATACACTGCTCTGTTGTTTTTATTGAACAATTGTATCACACTTTTTACTGTCCGTTCTATTTTATAATTTTTTGCCTATTTTAAACTGAATCAAACCGCACTTTTTTACTCTATCTAATCTATTCTATTTTATTATCTGTATTACTGAAAAACTGTGATTTACCTTATATATACCTTGCTACCTCTAGCTTTTTGTATTTAATTTTTTATGCTCGCTTATGCCTGTATTTTTTACTGTTGTGAAGCACTTTGAACTGCAATTTCTGTATGAAAAGTTATTATTATTATTATTATTATTATTATTATTATTATTATTACTTTAGCTTTTAATTCTTTAAATCTCCAGTTAATGTTGAATACATATCAGGTTGGCTACCAAATCAGTCATACAATTGAAAAATGTATGTTTGACCTGGTGTCAGAATATCGGCATTCAAGATATTTCTTTAAGAAATTACACCTTTGATCAAAATAATAAGCTCATTGGTCCCTCAATAATGTTTTATGTCACTTGTCTGTATGCCTGATCGTCTTTTCTTTCTTTCACTAGAAACCACAAAGAAGAGGAGAAGAAGCGAAACAGAGTCTGACAGCAATGACCCCTCATCAGCTGCTGGACTACTAGAGGCTCCCAGAAACAGTCAAAAGAGGATCGGTAATGCAGCCTTTATCAACTATGCCCCAAAACTATGGAACAAACTACCCCAAAACATCAGGGAAGCCAACTCGCTAGACTTCTTCAAAAGACAGCTTAAAACCTATCTCTTTGCTCAGGCATTTCAAAGAAACATCAGGGATATCCTGACACAAATTGCACTTTACCTGCACTATTCTTACCCTACCTACTTGTATACACTTCCTATCAAATTCATGTGTCGGTTCTATGCACATTTTATCACACTACCTCCTATGCACTGTAATTTTAAGAGCACTGCTCTGTTGTAATTCAAAACTAAACGTTGTAAAGAAACTCAAAGTTAAGAGCGATACACTGCTCTGTTGTTTTTATTGAACAATTGTATCACACTTTTTACTGTCCGTTCTATTTTATAATTTTTTGCCTATTTTAAACTGAATCAAACCGCACTTTTTTACTCTATCTAATCTATTCTATTTTATTATCTGTATTACTGAAAAACTGTGATTTACCTTATATATACCTTGCTACCTCTAGCTTTTTGTATTTAATTTTTTATGCTCGCTTATGCCTGTATTTTTTACTGTTGTGAAGCACTTTGAACTGCAATTTCTGTATGAAAAGTTATTATTATTATTATTATTATTATTATTATTATTATTATTATTATTACTTTAGCTTTTAATTCTTTAAATCTCCAGTTAATGTTGAATACATATCAGGTTGGCTACCAAATCAGTCATACAATTGAAAAATGTATGTTTGACCTGGTGTCAGAATATCGGCATTCAAGATATTTCTTTAAGAAATTACACCTTTGATCAAAATAATAAGCTCATTGGTCCCTCAATAATGTTTTATGTCACTTGTCTGTATGCCTGATCGTCTTTTCTTTCTTTCACTAGAAACCACAAAGAAGAGGAGAAGAAGCGAAACAGAGTCTGACAGCAATGACCCCTCATCAGCTGCTGGACTACTAGAGGCTCCCAGAAACAGTCAAAAGAGGATCGGTAATGCAGCCTTTATCAACTATGCCCCAAAACTATGGAACAAACTACCCCAAAACATCAGGGAAGCCAACTCGCTAGACTTCTTCAAAAGACAGCTTAAAACCTATCTCTTTGCTCAGGCATTTCAAAGAAACATCAGGGATATCCTGACACAAATTGCACTTTACCTGCACTATTCTTACCCTACCTACTTGTATACACTTCCTATCAAATTCATGTGTCGGTTCTATGCACATTTTATCACACTACCTCCTATGCACTGTAATTTTAAGAGCACTGCTCTGTTGTAATTCAAAACTAAACGTTGTAAAGAAACTCAAAGTTAAGAGCGATACACTGCTCTGTTGTTTTTATTGAACAATTGTATCACACTTTTTACTGTCCGTTCTATTTTATAATTTTTTGCCTATTTTAAACTGAATCAAACCGCACTTTTTTACTCTATCTAATCTATTCTATTTTATTATCTGTATTACTGAAAAACTGTGATTTACCTTATATATACCTTGCTACCTCTAGCTTTTTGTATTTAATTTTTTATGCTCACTTATGCCTGTATTTTTTACTGTTGTGAAGCACTTTGAACTGCAATTTCTGTATGAAAAGTTATTATTATTATTATTATTATTATTATTATTATTATTATTATTATTATTACTTTAGCTTTTAATTCTTTAAATCTCCAGTTAATGTTGAATACATATCAGGTTGGCTACCAAATCAGTCATACAATTGATGCTGTTTTAAAAATGTATGTTTGACCTGGTGTCAGAATATCGGCATTCAAGATATTTCTTTAAGAAATTACACCTTTGATCAAAATAATAAGCTCATTGGTCCCTCAATAATGTTTTATGTCACTTGTCTGTATGCCTGATCGTCTTTTCTTTCTTTCACTAGAAACCACAAAGAAGAGGAGAAGAAGCGAAACAGAGTCTGACAGCAATGACCCCTCATCAGCTGCTGGACTACTAGAGGCTCCCAGAAACAGTCAAAAGAGGATCGGTAATGCAGCCTTTATCAACTATGCCCCAAAACTATGGAACAAACTACCCCAAAACATCAGGGAAGCCAACTCGCTAGACTTCTTCAAAAGACAGCTTAAAACCTATCTCTTTGCTCAGGCATTTCAAAGAAACATCAGGGATATCCTGACACAAATTGCACTTTACCTGCACTATTCTTACCCTACCTACTTGTATACACTTCCTATCAAATTCATGTGTCGGTTCTATGCACATTTTATCTCACTACCTCCTATGCACTGTAATTTTAAGAGCACTGCTCTGTTGTAATTCAAAACTAAACATTGTAAAGAAACTCAAAGTTAAGAGCGATACACTGCTCTGTTGTTTTTATTGAACAATTGTATCACACTTTTTACTGTCCGTTCTATTTTATAATTTTTTGCCTATTTTAAACTGAATCAAACCGCACTTTTTTACTCTATCTAATCTATTCTATTTTATTATCTGTATTACTGAAAAACTGTGATTTACCTTATATATACCTTGCTACCTCTAGCTTTTTGTATTTAATTTTTTATGCTCGCTTATGCCTGTATTTTTTACTGTTGTGAAGCACTTTGAACTGCAATTTCTGTATGAAAAGTTATTATTATTATTATTATTATTATTATTATTACTTTAGCTTTTAATTCTTTAAATCTCCAGTTAATGTTGAATACATATCAGGTTGGCTACCAAATCAGTCATACAATTGATGCTGTTTTAAAAATGTATGTTTGACCTGGTGTCAGAATATCGGCATTTCTTTAAGAAATTACACCTTTGATCAAAATAATAAGCTCATTGGTCCCTCAATAATGTTTTATGTCACTTGTCTGTATGCCTGATCGTCTTTTCTTTCTTTCACTAGAAACCACAAAGAAGAGGTATTGGACTCGTGCGGAGGTCAAAGCTGTTGAAAATACACTAATGACATTTATCAAATCTGGTAAAGTACCAGGAAAGTTGGACTGCATTGCTTGCATTACAGCTTCTCCAGAAGCACTGATAGAAAGAAGCTGGACAGCGGTGAAGTTTTACATAAAAAATAGGATCACTGCCCTTCAACGTGAAGGTGCAAGGAGAATTTACTGAACAAATACAGATATTTGCTCCTTGCATTTGTTTGAACGGTTTCCTGTTTTACTTTGAAAGGTGTTCACCTTGTCTGTAAGTAAAACAGAAAAACTGTAAATAATTGTAACTGTTACACTGCATGTTTAAAAAAAAAAAAAAAAAAAAATTGTTTCTCCTGCTCTTCTGAGCCTCAGAGTTCCTATGCACCGTCCTACACCAGTTGGTGAGTAGGCTTGTTTAATACAATGTTACATTAATGCATTTGGCGAGGACAAATGTAAAGTTTGTGCTGTTTGGCCAAATTTAAAATAATGTTACATAGAGGGTAACAGGTAGTGTACCCGTTACAATCGGTTGTCTCTTTGGATTCCCCCACCACTTGGGTCCATCCTCTGCTTCCATCCTGTGCTGCTCAAGAAAATAAACCAGAACTGCTGGAGAACCACACCAATAGTCCGTAGGTGAGCACATTCTCTACTGTGGGAGTTTTGCCCATTTAACACATCTTAGATTTTGGGATTCCCCAACTGTGTTAAATATCTGTTTTATTGATTTATTATACATTTGAAAGAATGCAGGTTATAGCTATATAAAATTACAAATGTCTGTCCCAATGGGATATATTGCATGTTTAACACGGTTGGGGACTGGGGAGGGATTCCCCAACTGTGTTAGATATCTGTTTTATTGATTTATTATACATTTGAAAGAATGCAGGTTATAGCTATATAAAATTACAAATGTCTGTCCCAATGGGATATATTGCATGTTTAACACGGTTGGGGAATCCCAAAATCTAAGATGTCTTAAATGGCCCTAAGAGCAAATGTTTTGTCTTAAGTCCGTTGGAGAATGAGACCATATAGTCTGCAGATATTTGCTCCTTGCATTTGTTTGAACGGTTTCCTGTTTTACTTTGAAAGGTGTTCACCTTGTCTGTAAGTAAAACAGAAAAACTGTAAATAATTGTAACTGTTACACTGCATGTTTAAAAAAAAAAAAATTGTTTCTCCTGCTCTTCTGAGCCTCAGAGTTCCTATGCACCGTCCTACACCAGTTGGTGAGTAGGCTTGTTTAATACAATGTTACATTAATGCATTTGGCGAGGACAAATGTAAAGTTTGTACTGTTTGGCCAAATTTAAAATAATGTTACATAGAGGGTAACAGGTAGTGTACCCGTTACAATCGGTTGTCTTTGTGGATTCCCCCACCACTTGGGTCCATCCTCTGCTTCCATCCTGTGCTGCTCAAGAAAATAAACCAGAACTGCTGGAGAACCACACCAGTAGTCCGTAGGTGAGCACATTCTCTACTGTGGGAGTTTTGCCCATTTAACACATCTTAGATTTTGGGATTCCCCAACTGTGTTAAATATCTGTTTTATTGATTTATTATACATTTGAAAGAATGCAGGTTATAGCTATATAAAATTACAAATGTCTGTCCCAATGGGATATATTGCATGTTTAACACGGTTGGGGAATCCCAAAATCTAAGATGTCTTAAATGGCCCTAAGAGCAAATGTTTTGTCTTAAGTCCGTTGGAGAATGAGACCATATAGTCTGCAGATATTTGCTCCTTGCATTTGTTTGAACGGTTTCCTGTTTTACTTTGAAAGGTGTTCACCTTGTCTGTAAGTAAAACAGAAAAACTGTAAATAATTGTAACTGTTACACTGCATGTTTAAAAAAAAAAAAAAAAAATTGTTTCTCCTGCTCTTCTGAGCCTCACGAGTTCCTATGCACCGTCCTACACCAGTTGGTGAGTAGGCTTGTTTAATACAATGTTACATTAATGCATTTGGCGAGGACAAATGTAAAGTTTGTGCTGTTTGGCCAAATTTAAAATAATGTTACATAGAGGGTAACAGGTAGTGTACCCGTTACAATCTGTTGTCTCTGTGGATTCCCCCACCACTTGGGTCCATCCTCTGCTTCCATCCTGTGCTGCTCAAGAAAATAAACCAGAACTGCTGGAGAACCATACCAGTAGTCCCTAGGTGAGCACATTCTCTACTGTGGGAGTTTTGCCCATTTAACACATCTTAGATTTTGGGATTCCCCAACTGTGTTAAATATCTGTTTTATTGATTTATTATACATTTGAAAGAATGCAGGTTATAGCTATATAAAATTACAAATGTCTGTCCCAATGGGATATATTGCATGTTTAACACGGTTGGGGAATCCCAAAATCGAATGTCTTAAATGGCCCTAAGAGCACATTTTCTGTCTTAAGTCCGTTGGAGAATGAGACCCATTGTCTGTTTTGCACATCTAGTCGCCTTGAATAAAGTTGATTCTTGGTTTAACACCACACTTGGGTCCATCCTGTGCTGCTCAATAAAAGTAAAGAAACCATTAAATACATACAACAGTACCCTGTTTTTGTGTCCCAAAGTTAAAAAAGCATTTGTCACAGGACATATATTTAAAATAAAATGCAACAGCTGTTTGAAAAAAGCTTTGACAATATGAACTCAATTTGTGCCTCCTTTTTTGTACAAGAGGTATAGGTGTACCATTTTTTTTAATTGATTGTATGGTATAAAGGTCACCATTGTGCTGAGAGAACATCTTTAATGTTTAATGTTGAAAAGGCAAGCAAGTATTGCTTTTTTTTGTTCTGTGAAGTGCCTAACAGTGATGTTGATAGTATGCCAATGAACATACTGTCTATCTGTATGTCATGTATGTCATGATTTGATTTGATTTTTATTTAGTACGTACAATTTATACAATAGTATAAAAACAAGGGGTACAAGGATAACATGTGAAAGTCTGTCGACTTGTTTCCAACATGGTCCCAAGAAGAATACAATAAATCACAAAGAAAGAGTTAAGAAGATAAAATAGACAACACAATTTTCTGAAAGAGCCTCATTACAGCATGTCATGTTCCTGTTCTTCAAGAGTGGTGGCCAAGCACCATCTGCAACCTACTGTATTGTTGCAGATGTCGCTTCACACCCCTCTTGAAGACAGCAATAGTGGGGGAGTTTTGGATGGCCCTGGGCAGAGAGTTCCACAGCCGGCAGGCTGTAGACAGAAAGCCATTCTGTGAATAGGAACCCTTTCTAGGCTCATAAACTGAGAGCTGTCCAGACCGTCGTGGACCTGGCCACGCAGGACAATGCGAGAGCATAAATATCTGGGGGCAGATCCATTTAACATTTTATACATATGTCCCAGTTTCAGAAAGGAGACCCTCTGCTCCACAGGGAGCCATCCCACCTCATTGAAGTGACATGGCTCATATATGTTATGATGAATTGAAAATGGGGGACCCTGATGTAAACAAGACGAAAGTCTTTCTCTGGTCTGCATCCCCTTAACAATTGTATGTATTGAGCTGTACTGTACTGTACCCATTCTGCAATCTGTTAATAAAGTTTTCAATCAATCAATCAATACACTGAAATCCTCCCCTCATGGGGACCGGTCCCCATGGGGGGAGTGATTTCAGTTATTATTATTTTTTGAGAGTTGGGAAAATGTCAAGTGGTTTTTGTGTTAACAAAAAATTCAAATGATTTTAGCAGTTAAAATCATGTCTCTAGACCCTTTAGAAAGGCTGGATCCCATCAGGCTGTATACAGTCATGTGGTCCCCATGATGTAGTATAAACCCGTAGATATCAGATTTTTTTTTTTTTTTGGAGAGTTTTGAAAATGTCAAGTGGTTTTTGTGTTAACAAAAAAATATAATGATTTTAGCAGTTAAAATCATGTCTCTAGACCCTTTAGAAAGGCTGGATCCCATCAGGCTGTATACAGTCATTGGTCCCCCCGATGTAGCATAAACCCGTATAGGTGTGTGTGTGTGTGTGAGAGAGTGTGAGAGAGAATGACCGACAATTGCTTGCTGTGTGAGAGAGAGAGAATTAAGTACATTTGCTGAAATACAGTTCTTAATTTTCTCACTTGCTATGTGAGAATGTTAGTTATTATGTTCTCAATGCCCCTTGCATTGTATGAGTTGTGTGGAAGCGTTTGCTAGTTCTAGTGCTATCCCTTTGTACATTGTGGCTGTGTCTGACAAAAGTTAACAATAAATAATGGTATTAGGAATACATTTGCCTCCTGCGTGAACTGTGCATAGCTGAATAGACTGTATTTTAACGCCGGTCATATGGTGGTACTTGGAGAGCCAGCTACGTTCTCAGGTGGTACTTGGTGTAAAAAGTTTGAGAACCACTGTTCTAGAAGGTACTACTATGACATCATCACCAACATTCCAGCATGTTCTACTATGACATCATAACATTTATGGCATAGATTAGGGACTGTTACATTTGTGACATTCGATATGCAAATACAGTACTGTTACCCATAGATCCTAACAGGGAAAATATATACATATGATGGGGAGGGGACTACATTAGGAGGGGGTGGGTGGGTGGGAGAGAAATATACATACCTTCAGGTCTTTTTGCGAGGCCAGGTTCAATGTGTGCGCGATGCATCTCACATGTGGCTGCATCACTGCATGTTCTCCAGCCAGTAGCATGTTGCTTGCGTTATCCGTGACCAACGCTGGATTCTCAAGTTTCCACTCGTGACAAACGTCTTGCATTAAAACTGCTATATTATGTGCTGTGTGGGCCTCGTTGAATACTCTGGTCTGCAGAACATGGTTTTGCAATACCCACTCGCCATCAATATAGTGCGCCGTGACCGTGATATATGAGTCAGTGGCGCGAGACGTCCAGCCATCGACTGTAATTGCAACTCTTTGGGCATTGCTCAGCGAGTCAAGTATCTTATCTATCTTCTCACTTTGTCATACAGAGCAGGGATTTGTTTCTCGGTAAAGAACTTCCTAGTTGGAATATGGTACCTGGGCTCCAAAGTGTGGAGGAGGTGTTGGAAGCCCTCGTTCTCGGTGACACTGTATGGCTGTATATCTTTACAGATAAAGTAGGCGATAGCGTTTGTTATTGCCTTTGAACGGGTAGACTCGTTAGCCAGCGGAGCGTGAAAAAAAGCTGCTAACTCACCGGTCACCCATGGTACTTAATTCCACACCGTGTCGCCTCTTTATGTGCGTCGCCAGATTCGTTGTACTACTCGTGTACTTTATTGGGACACGGCATTGCTTGCAAATTGCTTGCGATTTATCAAGTTGTCCGTCTTTTTTGTAGAATCCAAAGTATTGCCAAACGTTAGATTTGTATGTACCTTTCGGCGCGCTGTGTATCTCTTTCTCGACTTCCATGTTGTTGATAACTGTGACGCGGTAGTAGCGAATCAAAGATAGTGTCTGCTCTGCTGTGCGGAGTGTGCGCGTGCAGTGCACTGAGCACTCACTGCTGACAGAAGTGGATGAGAGGAAATTATATGAATGGATCGGTTTTTGACCGATGCAAAGGCACTACAACAAGATGCATCGCGAGTTCAGCCTGAATTGTAGCCAATGCGGACTTATTCCACCGGTGCACTTGCATCGTGAACGTGTATGCCGGCGCACCGATGCAAATCGATGAATCGTCACATCACTACTGCATACAGCAGAACTGCCCTCCGCTTGGAAAGCAGCCTTGGTACGGCCCCTGTTCAAAGGAAAAAACAATACTGACCCCAACTGCTACCGCCCAATTTCAATTTGACCCTGTATAGCAAAAGAAAACCAATCTGGCTTCCGCTCAGGGCATGGATGTGAGACTGCTACGATGAAAGTCCTCAATGATGTCCTCAACGCCCTTGACTCCAAACTCTACTGTGCTGCTGCCTTTATAGATCTGGCCAAGGCCTTTGACACTGTGGATCATGAACAGCTTTTGGAGCGGCTGAGAGACATTGGTGTCACTAATCACAGTGTAGCGTGGTTCGAGAACTACCTCTCTGATCGCACTCAGTCAGTAAAAACCGACAACCTATTAACCCATTGTAGCCGCCGATGGCAAAAAGCTTGAACTGGTCACCTCTTATAAATACCTGGGAGTGTGGATCGACACCAAACTCTCCTTCTCTGAACATCAAACTTGTTCTTAATTAACCTGCCTATTCAAATAAAGGTTTGATGATGATGATGATAACAAATCATCAACTATCAACTATCAACAATCAGCCAATTAAAAAAAAAAAATTTACATCTCAGGCCAGGTCTGAGAGACAGATCCTTGGAACAAGTGCTCAACCTCCAGGTTATACAGCATCTCATGAATTTTGAATTGGGCATGTGCCCTAACTGCAAGTGGCAGACGTCGCAGCATATCTGTCACTGTTGTAGCAAAATGGCCTTCAGCTGTGTTCATCTGGTCCTCTCTCTCAGCTCTTCGCTTGTCAATGGCTTCCAGCCTCAATATTATGGGATCATCTTCCTGCCCTCTTTGCCTCTTCCTCCTTGGGGTGCTGGTTCCTGGGGCGCTGGAACTGGCAACCTAAAATATATCGGGGTGACAGATTGGACATTTCAATTGTAAAGCATATATGCATATTGATTTCCATTCAAAGTACAACTACTGGAGCATATGTAGCTAGGATAAATAGCTAGCAACTCAGAAAAGCAAGCCCCTATTAAACTAAAGTGGGACTCTGCTATTGCTATAACCAGGTAACATTTTACTTACTGACGGAGAACAGGCCGGTGGCGGACGTGGTTCGTGGTGAGGAGGCCACTCAGAACTGCAAGTGGCAACCTAAAATATATGAGGGTGACAGATTGGACATTTCAATTGTTTTTTTTTTTGATCCACTTTTTCTCCCATTTTTCTATTTTTTCTCCCATCCCAATTTCGTATCATCCAATTCAACCCTCCCCTGTCACGAACGCTGTTTCTTGCCTCCCACAAGCCGGCTGCAATGTGGACTAAGTCATACATAGCACAAGTCCCCTCCGGTACTTGAGGTAACAGCAGTCGCATCTTTTCACCTGCGCAGCTCGATCTCTCAGTGGCGAGGAGTAACGCGTGGGAGGCTCACGCTGCCCCCGACACTTCCTGATTCTACTGCGCAGGCGCACCAACCGACTTGTAGGAGTCGCTTGTTCACAACGTTCGATCCCCACCCTTCAGTTTTCCCTCCCCGTAATACGGCCAATGTGTATTACTGCGGACGACCAGCTAAACTGAAAACAATGTGGAGAGCTGGATTCGAACACGCGAATCCTAGCGTCTCCACACTGGTGGCGAGTGCCTTGCCCACTACACCACCTAGCCGCCCGGACATTTCAATTGTAAAGCATATATGCATATTGATTTCCATTCAAAGTACAACTACTGGAGCTAGGATAAATAGATCAGAATCAGAATGGTCTTTATTGGCAAGTAGCCATATAACCAGGAATCCAATAACTCACTTACCTCACTGGGGACATTTGTGTCTGTCTGTCTGGTTTTAATAAAACCATCCAGCCATGACAGCAGTGTATAGATCGGGGGGAGGCCAACTCCACTCGCCCCATCACCACTTTTCCCCTTCAGCTTTTTTTTTTGCTTTGGCCAATCTGTGTGAATGAATTAACGAATTAATTAAAACTTTATTTAACAGATTGCAGAATGGGTACAATACAGTACAACTCAATACACACAAGTATTAAGGGGATGCAGACCAGAGAAAGACTTTTGTCTTGTTTACACCAGGGTCCCCCATTTTCAATTAATAATTATACATACCGGTCGCGCAGGTACTTCCATTTCGCTTTGCAAATGGCCACATCCTTGCCCAAGGTATGGGCAATTTCATTCCAGGAATTACAGGTCTTTTGATGGTCTTTATAGTCCCGGAGTGATGTATCGTATAAATGTCTGTATCTCTGTACTTCAGTTGAAAGTTTCTCCTCAAATTGTGCGTCTATCTGCGCCATCGGCTCATCTCTCTCGCGCCACAAATCGCTCGCGCTGTGTCACATTTAATGCAGGTCATGTTCAACAAAGACCCCGAGCCGCGTTTTGTGTGACACCAAGTGGGCGCCGTTGGGGTGGAGGATCTGCAGCGAACACTTCATTGCCTCGGATTATGTTGTTGGGGTGGGATGTTTGTCCAGAAGACCACTAATCAGCTGAAGCCGGACGCGGTTCCCTCGGTCTTCGACAGACAGACCGGCCCAGGCAGTTCAGCGTCGCGGAGCATTCAGCCTGCTGGCTACCTAGCTCCAGTTCAACCAGCGTCGCGGAGCATTCAGCCGTCCGGCTTCAGCTGATTAGTGGTCTTCTGGACAAACATCCCACCCCAACAACATAATCCGAGGCAATGAAGTGTTCGCTGCAGATCCTCCTTCCCTGTCCAACAGGCTGGTCGCGCCGCCTGAGTGCAGCCAGCCTGAGCCAACGTGCCAACAACACTGTTTTTTTCACTGGTAGTTTGTGGAAATTAACCAACTTTCCTCTCTTTCACACGGTAAAATTAGTTTGAACAGCCAGGAGCAATACAAACAGAACCACCGCAGTCCCGTTGTTTTGTAGGCAACATTTTATTTACTGACTGACCCATTCACTATAGGCAGCTAACCAGCAGTGTATACACCAAACCAGCCCCATGACGTCAGCAACAAAATGGCCGCGCCCATGGCGAAAACAGGGAAATTATATTTGATTTTTCAGACAAATAAGCAGGATTTCACATTTTATTATAGGACCCTGTCTTACACAAGGTACACAACAAACAAACTAGGATCACATTGTTCACTGCTTCATCTCCCCTTTAACACAGCAGCCATTTAACACAGTGGTTCCCAAGTGTGGGGGCACTGCCCCCTAGTGGGGCGCGGAGGTACTGCATGTGGGTCTTGAAAAGAAAGAATAATATTAATTTACCAAAACTGATAAACGCCAATGTCAACTAAAATGAACTGACTGTCATGTGTTGTTCTTTATACAGAGCACATTCAGAAGCCTAAATACCTTTTGCCACAAAAGGTGGCAAATTATTAGGCGAATTATTATTTGAATGAAAATAAATTATCCTACTGCAGGCCTATACAACTACATTTTTAATTAGGCCTAATTATTTCAGTGGCACAGGATCATTTGCCAAGCTTTTGTTCATTTTCAAATAAGCTATACTTGTGTCTTTGTGTCTTGTTATGTAAATCGTGTCTTGTTAGTAGTAGAGGAAATGGCATGTCTGAGCCTATAACATTAATTCCAGCCTACATCTATGGTGGGGACCAGGTTAGGTGGGGCTCGGAAATATTTACAACTAAGTGGGGCCTGATTGAAAAAGGTTGGGAATCACTGGTTAACATAACATACCTAAGTTTGAGGGAACTAATAAATAAAAACCCAATGAAATAAAATTATTATAATAATAAATAATATTTGCTTCTTAGCTTAACATCCCAGGGAACTAATGGGATAACTGGGGATGTTGTTTTCTCCTGACAAGAGTCTCAAAGTCTGGGGTGATGGTAGACGAAGCAACTCTGAGGTCATGCTCAATGTCCAATCTGTTCCCCTGCTTTGTCTTCAGCTGGACCAGAGCTGAGAAGCCACTTTCACAAAGATAGGTAGTGCTGAATGGTAGGAGGATTTTGATTGCATGGGTGGCAAGGGATGGATATTCAGTCAGCACAGCACTGCACCAGAACTGGGGGAGGCTTACCTCAGTGAATTTCTTTTTCAGCGTCCGATCACATGAAAGCTCCACCAGCTGACTCTCTTCGTTGCTTGGCAATGTGACGCTTTCCATGTCAATTCCGAAGGGACCGCGTACCCACTCGTTATCCCTGTGTCTCTCCGGAAAGTAGTCGTTAAACCGATCCTGCAGTTTGGTGAGATGTTTCCTTCAGAGCATTTTTGCCTGCAGTGTCCAGTTGTTGTGCCTCATGACAAATATTGGGAAACATGTCAAGCCTATTTTTCGAAACATGATTAGCCCACACTGCGATCTTCTTTTTGAACGCCTCGATTTTATCAGCTTGTTCAAACATATTGTGTCCCCTGTCTTGCATAGACACATTTAATGTGTTTAACTCTTCGAACACATCAGCGAGATAAGCAACTTGTGCGAGCCACACATCGTTGCTAAAACAGGTCAGCAAGAGGCGAGTTGTTCTCTGAAAGGAAGGCTGCGATTTCTATTCTAAGTTCATAGAAGCGCGAGAGTACCTTTCCCCTCGAAAGCCAGCGAACGTCTGCATGATACAGCACCTGTATGTGCTCACTGCCCAGGTCTTTGCACAGCTTTTGAAAGCACCGGGCGTTCTTGGCGCTACGTTTAATGTGGTTAACCACTTTGACAACATCTTTCAAAGTTTCATGAAGCACTGGCACCATATCCTTGGCTGCTAAAGCCTCTCGATGCAAAAAACAATGGTTCCAAGTCGCATTCGGTGCCTTTTCAATTATTCTCTTCACCACCCCTGAATGTTTTCCGGTCATGGTGGCAGCGCCATCCGTTGTGATTCCGACACACATATCCCAGCTTAAGCCCACCGAACCAATGTACAAGTCCACAGTACTAAAAATTTCCTCTGCAGTTGTAGTGGTGGGAAGATCTCTAGTGCAGAGAAATTGCTCCTGTAAGTCCATTTCCCACACATGCCTCACATAAACAAGTAAAATCGCATGGTTTGCGATATCTGTGGATTCATCCATCTGTAATGCATAGTGCGCACTTGCTTTGATGCGAGCTGTGGTCTGTTGTTTGATGTCATCTGACATTTCTTCAATCTGCCTACTTATGGTATCATTCGACACTGGTATTGTTTATCCACCGCAGATTGATCCAGCACCTCTCTGACCATGTCAATGGCTGCAGGTAAGATAAGGTCTTCTGCAATGGTGTGGGGATTCTTGCACTTTGCAATACGGTGAGCAACGTGGATGTAGTGCCTGCTCTTGCTTTGAACATGAAGACGTTAGGCACTTTTGCGATGCCCTCAGCAAATGGAGTGGTCTTTGAAAGTACTCAACAGGTCTGTCTTTATAAGCGGAGTGTTTTGTTTCTAAATGGCGTTTCATTTTTGATGGCTTCAAGCTTTCATGTGCTAGCACTTCACTGCACACAACACACTGAGGTTTTTGTCCCTCTCTTTTGTCCTCAATGTAATAAAACCCATAATTTATGAAGTCGGTGTCGTATTTGCGTTTCACCATGTTTACAAATGCTCGAATCTATGAGCGCTCACTAACTGATGTGAAGACGCTGCGCCATGGGAAACGTATGTCCTTCAAAATAAAAGCGCAGCATCAGAAACCCCCCTTTTTTATTTTTTTTACAAGCACGTCCATGACCCAATCAAAATGGCTCTGCGACCCGACCCACCAGTTGAGAAACACTGGTGTAAAGCATCTATTAGATGTTGAATGTAGCGTGCTCGGGCACTTTTGAAAGCCTGAACGGGCCGGTCACCTGCATGTGTCACTTTCACATCCTTGTACATGCCTCCTATGGAATCTGTCTGGAACCTCTCTTCTTCTGGACCTGGGGCATGTAGTAACTGTGTTAGTGCCGCGACTGATGCGTGAACCATTGGTCGGATTGTGGCCAGATTTGACATCGTCTTTCTGGAAAACCAAATTCAGTTTGGTCATCACCGGTAGCACTTCAGCCAGTGCGTGAGTCAAGGCGATGAAGGAGTACGGCTGGATTTGACCCAGGATGCCTTGGGCTTCGGCATTTCCGCCAGTTACTTTTGATACCCTCCACTGCCCTGTGCAAGGATAGCCAGCGCACGGCTGCTTTAGGCTCGTCATGTCTTCATCGCTGAGTGCTGCTGCCAGTTGACGGAGGCGATTGGTCCTGCTGGCTGAGTGCTTGTAAAAGGAGGCAATTGTGCGCTTGTAAGCTCCTACCTGGTCCACAGCTTTTGCAGTGTCTAGCGCGGCCAGCGCAACTCCAGCACGCTTCCCCATCATTACACTGGCCCCATCCGAGCCCAGGCCAGTGATGCGGGACAGCGCCACATCCCTCTCGCGGAACACCTCGGCCACTTTGTCAAATATACACTGTGCGGTCCCGGACTGCACATCATAATTGCCCAGAAAACACGTCTCAACTTTTCCTTTTTTTTCCTAACTTGACGTATATAATCAGCTTCTTGTTCACAGTGATATTTACCGTCTCATCAATTATAATGCCAATTAAGTCACTCCCCTTTATCTTTTCATCCAGCTGCTTCATCACAACGTCTTCCAGTGCCTTTTCCATGTCATCAACGGAGTCGCTGTGCCGGTAAATGCCGACACACTGGCCAAAATTTGGAGCCTTAACTGTCAGTCAACCCTACATACTGATGACATGCGATGTCATTTTTGGCCATGTGAAACACAGCACAGCTTCTTGTTGGACGTTTCATTAGCTTTCTCACAGTGGCCTTTCATTGCAGTTTGCTGTTGCATTACGGTGACCGCCGATACGTGGTCACTACACTGACTGTGCTCAGTGAGAGCCGAGATTCTCATGTTCGTTGCTCCTCTGGTGAATCCATTCTTCCTCCCCGATTTCTCGCAGTGTGAGCAAAAAAGATTTTCTTCCGCATTTATAATGTCGCACCTCAGCCAGGAGAATTTGTCTTTCCACTCGGGCCTGAACGCTCAACATTTGTGTTTCTTTTCTTGTGCTTGGTTTCATAAAATATTTGTTAAGCTTAGCTTGTTTGGCCATCTCTCTCTCTCGCTCGTATAGCTGTTTGTCGTTATGGTGGCCAGGCAGGCTCAATAAAAGAAAAAAGAAAAAGATTCAATCCGAGCGCGCGCCAGCCACGCTTTATCAGAGTGAAGCAACAATGAAACAAATGTAATGATTGTTTCGTTCATCTCATAGGCTATTTAATTTGAGCCTATTTTAATACAATTCAAATAATCAAATTGTGCTTAGAGGGAATTATTTTCACAGGACATTATGACCGGAGAGATTTAAATATGTCGGACTTCAACAGATTTGACCGGTCAAAAACCGGCAATTACCGGACAACGGAAACCCTGGTAGGGACTCTGGGTCCTGGCTTTGGTTAAACCATGAGGACTGAGGTTTCTCTTCATCATCTTCACTCTTCACAGAGACAGGATGGAATGTGAACTTTATGATATCAGCCTCCTCCAGACCTTGAAGCTGCTCTCCCTCCTGACTGGTCCAGAGTTCCTCCTGTTCCTCTTTAATCTGTTGGGTCCTGAGTTTGGTTAAACCATGAGGACTGAGGTTTCTCTTCCTCCTGTTCCTCTTTGATCTGTATGGACTCTGGGTCCTGGGTTTGGTTAAACCATGAGGACTGAGGTTTCTCGTCCTCCTGTTCCTCTTTGATCTGTAGGGACTCTGGGTCCTGGGTTTGGTTAAACCATGAGGACTGAGGTTTCTCGTCCTCCTGTTCCTCTTTGATCTGTAGGGGCTCTGGCTCAGACTGGCGCTCCTCTCCTGCTGCTCAGGGGGAACCTCCTCTTTACACACAGGGAACTGTGGGGGGTCTGGAGGGAGGAATAATAATATAAGTAACAAACATAAAGATACAGTAGATAACTTGTCAGCATTAGGTGAAACTCTGCAACTGAGAATAAAAACACAAATGATTTCAATCAATTACTGCTTGGCTACAAAATGAGCCTTTTTTTTATCCACTTTTTCTCCTTATTTTCTATTTTTCTCCCATCCCAATTTCTCCTCGCCAATTCTCCCCTCCCCTGTCTCGAACGTTGCTAGACTATGCCTCCCACTGGTCCGCTGCAGTGAGGACCAAGCCTTGCAACACATGTCCCCTCCGGTACACGAGGAGGCAGCTGTCGCATCTTTTCACCTGAACAGCCTGTCCAGTAGCAGAGCTCTAGAGTGTGGCGTGCCGCAAGGAAGTTGCCTAGGACCTTTGCTCTTCTCTGTATTTACGAATGACCTATCTTGGGCTACCAAATGTGCTACAACAGTTCTTTATGCAGATGATTCAACATTGTATTACGCGGCACCATCATGCAATGTACTTAATGAAGTTTTGAGTAGAGAACTTAAAGTTGTGCATGACTGGGTAGTATGTAATAGACTTGTCCTTAATATCTCCAAGACTAAATGTATTGTGCTGGGAACAAGGCACAGGTTATCTACAAATCCAAAGCTTCATTTAAACTTGTGTAATTCAGCAGTTCAACAAGTTGAAAGTACTAAACTCCTTGGAGTGATGCTGGATTGCAC
Organism: Notolepis coatsorum; assembly: GCF_963971535.1. Classification (NCBI taxonomy): domain Eukaryota; kingdom Metazoa; phylum Chordata; class Actinopteri; order Aulopiformes; family Paralepididae; genus Notolepis; species Notolepis coatsorum. The sequence goes on along the minus strand of NC_140165.1, from coordinate 171,865,778 downwards.
TCTGTCTTGGTCTCAGCATATTAATTATATTGTTTTAAAAATGGGAAGAGCAATTGGTATTTCCAGGAAATGTGCTTATTTTGTTGCCCGTCCCCTTTTATGTCAGATAGTGAAAAGTTTAGTTTTATGTCATCTTGACTATTGCTCTGCGATGTGGTCATCTGCTGCCAGTGGTGACCTCAGGAAGCTCCAGGTGGTCCAGAACAGGGCAGCACGGTTGGTACTGGGCTGCTCACTAAGGTCTAATGTGAGCCGTATGCATGCCCGCCTCTCTTGGCTTAACGTTGAAAATAGATTGTCTTTTAATATACTTGTGCTGTTCAAGTTGGTCATGAGCAGTAAGACTCCTGTTTTTATACATAATCAGATTGTTTTTAGTAATACTGTGCACAAGCATTACACTAGAGGTTCCAGTAGTGGGCAGCTTGAATTGCCAGGACCTAGAACCAGCGCTCTGGGGAGATCTTTTATTTTTAGAGCATTAACTCTGTGGAATGGCCTGCCTCGGAACCTCTGCTGCATTTACAGTAGATTCACTTTTAAAAAGAATCTTAAACTGTTTTTAAATTGTTTTTAACACTGTAAAGTCATTTTTTGTTTTTGTTTTACACTAATGTAATTTTAGCTATATTAATTGTTACAGTAGGTTCATTATGCATTGTGTGTACTGACTTTAAATTTTTTGCAATAGTGATTGTTTTTGTGTGTTTTTTTGTGTGTGGACCCCAGGAAGACTAGCTGGTTGCTATCGCACCAGCTAATGGGGATCCCTAATAAAATCAAATCAAATCAAAGCTCGATCTCTGTGGCGAGGAGTAACGCGTGGGAGGCTCACGCTGCCCCCGATACTTCCTGATTCTGCTGTACAGGCGCACCAACTGACCTGTAGGAGTCGCTGTCCACAACGTCCAATCCCCACCCCAGGGTATCTGCAGGTTTAGCCCAGTCAGATTTAAGGCTTTTTAAGACTTTTTAATGCCACTCAGAATAAAAATGTAATACCAATTTCACAATAACAAAATGGCAAAAATCAACACCAATTAGTTTAAGTTTAGGGACACATGGTCCAAAGATGTTTATTAAAACATAACATAAACATTATGCCACATCAATGTGGAACGCCCTACCCACAGCTGTAAAGGAATGTGAATCACTACCCACCTTCAAAACCACTCTCAAGGAGCACCTACGGGAGGCTGCAATTCGAAACTGGCCTCTGTAAATGTCCTAACCCAACCCCCTCCAATGAACAGTTACCGCCCACCCCGCCTACCCAACCCGCCCCCCACCCCAACCACCTCCAATGTACAGTTTCCCCCCCCCCACCAATGTACAGTCCCCCCCCGCCCCACCTACTCAACCCCCACCCCACCTACCCAACCTCCTCCAATGTACAGTTTCTTCCCCCTCAAATGTATATACTCTCAAATGTATATAATGTCATGTGGGGGGCATGTATCTCAGTTCTGTGGCCCTCTTCTCCAATTCTGCTTCAACCATTTTTAGTTCCACCATCTTTTCTCTGTGGCACTTCCTGAGGGTGTTGGATTTTGTGATGAGCTGGGCCATTAAGGTCCCAGCATTCCCTTCTGCCTTGTCAGCCAGTTGGTCTGCATCCTGGCTGAGGCTGTTTGTGACAGCTATGAGGATTGCCTTGCTCTTTTTTAACTCCTCTATTTTCTCTTCTGCTGCTTTTCTTTTTTGGCCCTGTACGTCAGACATCTTCTTCCTCTTCTCCTCCTCCAAGTGCATTCTGTACCTTGACCTTGCTGACGCAGCAGATGTCAGCATCTCCTTGGACAAAGGCACCTTGAGGACCCCCCCCCCCCCCCACAGACTGTGACGTAGTAGCAGATGAGGCGCTGTGCAATGACTGTATCCTCCTGCATATTACAGGTCTCTACCTCCTTATTTACAGAGAAGCCCCTCTCAACTGTCGCTTGCCCATGTGACAGGAGAAGGAGCTTCCTGCAAAAGAACCACAGCTCAGGGTAGCATTGGTTGATCACTCCCTGGAGAAACACATCCAGTCTGGTCTTCATGGGTTCGTAGGCGAGGAAGGCATTATCTCTTGCTTCAACAGAAAGAAAGTCCCCAAACTGTTGAGTAATCACATCACCTGAGACAAACAACAGAAATACATCATTTAGATTATACTTACATCAGTCAGATACTTTTCATATCAAGAAGCACATTTTATGATAATTAGATGGGGGGGGGGGGGGGGATTGGTTTTGAAGTACTGCTCAGTTCGATGACAATGCTTGTGGGGCTGTGGTAGGGGGACTGGTTAAAAAAACACACACACACACATAGCATAGAGACTGGGCTGAGGAGGACTAAGAAGGACAATATATTCAGGGTCAGGAGTGTATGTGGTGTTAGTGAGTGAGTGTGAGTATTGTGGAGAGTAAGTGAGGGGTGTGTGTGAGAAAGAGACACAGAACGGCTCTATTCTCTCTCCTACCAGCAGAAACACCTCCTGACAACTGCTGGTTTTGCAGAAACCTCTGCACCAGACTAGACATCCTTGCCTGGCACCAGTCTGGATCTGTATACATGGTCTTGGGGTCCAAACATGCAATCTGTCTCACTATGGCATACTTCAGTGGTGATTTCTCCTGCACTTTCTGTATTATCTTCGACATCCCTGTGGTGCACTCTGTCCTAAACTCAAGGACTGCAAGTTCCCCTATTTTTTTTGCTGGAGTTCCTGACAGAGGGATAATAGGACATGAAAAGTGAATGATATGACACCATGTGCTGTCTCCATCCTGCTAATAAGAAAATAATATACAGTACTACTGTACCTTGAGCACGGATTCTGCACCCAGGCCTATTTTCACCTCTGTTGGCTGGACCCAGTTCTTCTTGACATCCAGTTTCACCAGCTGCAGCGCACCGATGTCCTGGAGGAGCTCCCTCTTGACGAAACGCCTCAGCATACTCTGTCAACAGAACATTTTAAAATGTGCTCATGTTTAGTATTTGGTTGCATATTCTTTGCATGCCATGACTTCCTGATGTCTCTGATCCATCAACAGCAAAATACTCTTAATATCTTATTTTCAAGTACTCCTACAAGCAATATTATAACCTGTTTTTGAATGGGTGTATACGGGAATTGGGTGGGGGGGGGGGGGGGGGCTAGATTCAACTGTACATTACGCTGGTACAGTATGGAACACATGGTTGTCTAAATAGTTGTAAGTCATCAAGAGCCAGGTATCAAATGAGCTATAATCAATAAAATATTATATAATATATATACCATTCAAATAAAATGGCATATAAAATGTTACAGTACTAGGCTATCATTACCTTCATCAACTCAGCCAAATCTTTGGCGAGGAAAGGAATCACCGGCTCATCCGTTTGATATCTGGATAAGAAAGGACTGAAGGTCCTGGTGACAGCCATGTAAAACTGTAGTTTTGCCATGATGAGGGGGTCTTTCACAGATGCGACAAGGGTGTCAAAGGATGCTGTTCCTGGATTTGGCAGCTTCTTTGTTCTGACTGCATCCAGGTAGATGGTTAGTGATGGCCACACCGCTATAGCCCTTTTCGATCCAGCGATGGCCACAGAAGGGAAGTGGAAACGTTGATTTGGTCAGAGCAGTGAAGTCTTCCCTCCTTGCTGGCACATTGTGAAACATAATGTGCATGGACCTCAGCACCTTCTCCAGCTGCCACATAGAGAAGCCATATTTGCAAGCATTGTGTAGCGTGTGTAGGCCACAGCTTCCCACCTCAATCAGTTGGGCCCCATCATACTGCTCAGATTGCTCTTGCTGCAGTAGTTCCAGAAACTTAAAGTTCACGTTCGGGCCATCAATCGAGACTGACAGGAGCTTTTTCATGTCCAGCTGCTCTGTACATTCCTGAAGATTAAATGAGAATAATATAAAGCATATAACATCTTAATAATACACTGATTCTTGAGACTTTGCCAAAAACATGTCCCACTGGGGCGCCCCAGTGGCGAACCACATAGCGCGCTCAGCCGCAACACGGCCGACCCGGGTTCGACTCCCGAACCCGTCGTTATTTGCCGAATGTCTTCCCCCCACTCTGTCTCCCATTCCTCCTCTGTCTCTCTCTACTGGACTGCCCAGTAGCAATAAAGCGATAAAACGCCAAAAAAATTTACATATAAAAAAAAAACATGTCCCACTAAGAAAAATGCGAATTCTATTGAAAATTGTTTTTAAATTAATATGATCATCTTTTTATATATATATGAATGAAAACTTTATTTAACAGATTGCAGAATGGGTGCAATACAGTACAGCTCAATACACACAATTGTTAAGGGGATGCAGACCAGAGAAAGACTTTTGTCTTGTTTACATCAGGGTCCCCCATTTTCAATTAAATGACATTTATGACATACATGACAATTATGACATAGGGACATACATATAGTACTGTTACATTTGTGACATATACGATATGCAAATATACAGTACTGTTACCCAGAGATCCTAACAGCAAATATATAGATACGATGGTGAGGAGACTGTACACACATGCCTAATAATTATTATTATTTTAGCTAGATAATTTCTCACTACTTACTTTGAAATGGTGCAGTAGATCTCGAGCTGTTCCATGCCCCATGAACTGCGAACCCAGGTATCTGGAGCGAACTTGGTCTTTGTCCCAGTAGCGCACATGAAGGTCAAGTTGTTTTGTTTTGGTCATCTGGCAGAAGCTCTCATCGAACATTAACACAAACGTGTCCTTGTTTACATCCCTGAATAGATTGTTTTGGATGTAAGGGGCCAAACCAAACCTGGCTATGTAGGACGTTTTGTCTTTGCCACATGTGAATGTTTTAGCGACTTCAGAGTCAGGGAACATCGCTTGAAACACCTCTCCTAGTCCCTGATTTCCATTGTAGGACTGATGCTTTGTGACCGTATTTAGAACCCACAGTACCTCAGCTTCAAGTGTTGGCGTGGAGCCGAACGTTACCCGGACAGGTGCAGATGTTACAACAATTGGTGTCACTGGTGGTAGACCTACCTGAGCAGTATAAATCAGATATATTAATGCACAGCCATGATCAGCCATGATCTCAATATTAACAACATACCGTAACATTCACCTGGCACAGACAAAAGTGGGAAGGTTTTAATTCCTTGCCATACATTTGGTCGACCATCTATATACTCACTTTTCTCTGTATAGATGAAACAACACGGCAGGCCAGGACGCAAAGAGTCCGTCACAAGTTCGTAGACGCCAATTGTGGGATATTGTACTCAGTCAACCGAGATCCAGTTAATAAGGTTTATTAGCCAGACAGATAGATCAAATATATACAAGTAGTTAGAGAGAATGGCTGAGGCTCTCGCCCAGGTAATCAGCTGAAATGACCCAGGTAAAGAAAAAATAATCTTTGTGAGGAGGGGGATTATATAGTGTGAAGGGGGAGGAGAGGGCCCCATTTGATAGGTCAAGTGAGTGGGGGGGGGGGGGGAACACAGGATAGGGAACAAAGGGGAGGGGGATGTTATATGATAGTTAGGCCTTCACAATATACTATTCCACAGGGGGCTGACTTTATAATCAGTTATCGTTCGTACTCCCCGCCATAAGCCTCTCGTGTCGTTCTGTGCCATCTGTGTCTCCATCTTGTTCGCATATCGCCGTTTTGCAGCCGGACCCTCTTTGTGTAGCATATAGGCTGCTACCTTGTACACTGCCATACTTCCCGATGCTCGGCCCGAGTTGTAAGCAGCGGTACGAGCATTCAGGGCCACTCGGATGGAGTTGTCCAACCACGGTTTCTGGTTTGGGAAAACCTGCACCTTTTTCATGGGGACAATACGTCAGCTAACGTTGCTATAAAGCTAACAACAACATCAGCATATTCACTGACGTCACTGGAGCTCGACCGGAGCATGCCCCAGTCAACGTCCTCCAGTGCGTCTTGTAGCGTGGCCTCTGAGCTCTCGGACCACTGCTTCACCTCTCGCGACACAACAGCCTCTCTGGCTCTCAGTAGCCAAGAGTAAATACCCTAACCCTATCAAAACAGCAGTCAAAGTGTATATTTTCAGCACTACGTTTGTTTACCAATTATTTTTCCCGTACGGTCAATGTTAGCATGGTGTTATTCACAGTCAACGATACAAAAAATTATATTCTCCTTTGGTTCATTACAATTTACTCAAGCCTAGTAACAGACACAATATTTCTGACACTGGGAATGCATTCCCTGAAGGGCGAGCGTCATTTGACAGGCCACTCCGTCAAGTGACCACATCCGACTAAATGGTCCCGAACTGACCAGTCACCACTGATGGCGAACATTGTAGTAGGGCTGCACGATTTTGGGAAATAATCTAATTGCAATTTTTCTGACAGATATTGCGATAAAATCTGCGATTATAATTTTTTTTAAGCAGCCCCACAGAGGTTTATTGTAAAATGCCGCTTGCATCTGGCCTATGCGGTGGGTCTTTTCAGGACACCGAGCCTGAAAATGTTTCTTTTTACCTGGGAATCGATACCGGTACCTTTTTTTCTGTACTTTACTCTCCCTCTCTGAAGTCTAAACTTCACAACACACAATCTAAAACCCCTTACCTCCGTCTCCCAAACCGATCTTGTATCTCAATGGGACTTCCTGGTTAAAGAAAAAAATTGCGTTTTTTTTTTTTGTGTTTTCATAATTGCATCATTCCAAATCGCGATTTCGATTTAAAATCGATTAACACATTGAGTGCCAACGACGAGAAATCTTGTTGTTTGCCGCCATGCGTTGAGTGCCAATGACGAGAAATCTCGTTATTTAATCGTTATTACTTTTATTAGCGATATCCATTCATTTTTCATCAATCCAGCCTCACGTTATCATTGGGACTGTCTATGAGCTCGAAAAGGGCAAATACTGCCCCCTATCGTCTCCCGGATGGTATTGCACCCATTGGAATGGACTCAATGAAAATGCATGTGAAAAGAAAACTCCGGATTCCACATTTTACTTCTCAGGCATGCAACCAGGAGACTAGTGAATTCATTGGGGCAACCAAAAGCAGCGTGGATTATCTGTTTCGAGGTCTAATGTTGGATCAATAAACGCGATCGCTATTTGGAATGGCGATCAGGAATTGGAATAATCTTTTTGCAGAACATCTGATCTGAGGTAAGGAATCTATTTTACCAGTTTTGGGGTAATCAGATGTTTTTTTTTCACATATTTCACAACGTTTTTCAGCCCGCTTCTCTAGCGTGCATAAGTACACATATACTATCGATAATCTAGCGTTTATTTGAAAACGATTCATAAGTCAGCCGGAAAATGACAACGTGTTGTGTGTATTCCAGTAAAGGGCAATTCCTGCGGAATCATTTTTTTTTTCTAGACATTTTCTAAACTCTACTCGTATTCAAAACGGTATAAAACCGAAATGTACCGATGAAAAAACAATCAGTTTCGTACATGTTGACTGCAAGCAAGTCATGGGTGGTACAGACAGTAACAGTCTATTGCTCGATCCATCTCCAATATCACGATGGACCGTGCCATGTAGCCTATGTATAGCCTGCCTATGTGATCAATAAAAACGCAAACTTGAATCCCATCATCATATTTAGTCTATGTTGTGTCTGTCCACTATGTTTGTTACTTTGTTATTTTGTCCCCCTATGTAAAGCGACATTGGGTCTCTTGAAAGGCGCTATATAGAACGAAGCTATTATTGTTATTATTATTATTATCACATCTGTGCGGGAGCTCACAAATAGACTGTCTTTTAGTCTCAGTGAAGTTTCAACAGGGGTAATCTATTCTAACCAACAAATTGAAGTAGAAAGCATTTCGTTGTGACCAATCTTATTTGGAAACATGACACACAAAATAATAGTATTTTGCTTTTTATTTTAAACAATATTTAATCGCGTTTGGAGGTGGGTGTTCTGCGTCTGCCGTTGATAAATGAGGGCCCTGGAGTGTATCCTTCAGAACTTTGGTCAGACCACTGAGCCACCAACAGATTGCATAGTCAAAGCAACCAACAGCAAGTGCATTGGCTAAAAGACGAAGACTAGCCAAATATCCTAGTTACACACACCCTCATATCCCTCCTAGTTACACACACACACACAGTCATCATATCCCTCCTAGTTACACACAGTCCTCATATCCCTCCTAGTTACACACAGTTCCCTCACAACACACACCCACACACACAAACATACAGTATGAGGTATGATGGAGGGGAGAATTGTAAGGGTGTGCGGTTGTGCTTGGTGCACGTACTTACTTGTGCACGCACGCACACACACACACAACTTCCCCCAACCCTTTACCGCAATGCTGCACATGAAGAAGCGTAGTGATTTCTCTCCACTCTGCTCTCTGCACCGAGGGACCTGAGGAGAGCAGCGTCTTCCATACAGACATCCCAGCTTCTCTGTATCCATGGTAACAGCTTGGTCCCAGATGAACACAACAAGACAATTTTCCAGTGAGCCACTTTGAAAGCACCTCACTGCATCAGCAATGACGTACAGGATGATGTCATCAGAGAAGCCGTACAGGATGACTAGTGACCCGCCAGGTGATGATGTCATCAGAGAAGCCATACAGGATGACTAGTGACCCGCCGGGTGATGATGTCATCAGAGAAGCCGTACAGGATGACTAGTGACCCGCCGGGTGATGATGTCATCAGATAAGCCGTACAGGACGACTCATGACTCGCTGGGTGATGATGTCATCAGTGAGGCTGTACAGGGCAATCACAATGTCTCGTTAAAAGCCACAGTGCTGCCACGTCCTTGCAGGGCGGCGTATCATAGGCCTGTGTGTGGTTTTAACCTCTTAACACATTGGGTGCCACGCCCCTTCCGGCAAGTGCATAGGCTCATGCCACCCATTAACCCCATGTAATCGGTCACCTTGTTTGTAGAGCTAAACCTATATTTTATATTATAGCTATGGATCCAATATCACTGTCAATTGACAGTATGAACCTTCCGTTCAATATGCCATAAAGAAATATTTTTTCCATCGATACATTCCCGTTTTATACCGTGGTGAATATGAGTGTTATATCGGAATGATCTGGGATAATTCCTGTGAGGCTATTTACAGTGATGGGCAAGCTACTTGGAAAATGTAGCAAGCTACACTACAAGTTACTCTCGATTAAATATAGCTCAACTACAATGGAAGCTATCCCCAGATAAATGTAGCAAGCTACACTACAAGAACATGGCAAAAATAGCTAGCTACATCGGCACTACTTTTTTTTTTTTTTTTTTTTTACTTCATGATCAAGTTTTCACCAAACAAATAGGCAGGCAAAAAAAGGTTCAGTTTGATTGTTTATTATAAAACTGAAACAAGCCCTCGGTCTGGCTTTTTGTGTCAAGTCAAGTCAAGAGTTTTATTTGTCACGGCATACAAGTATACAATGAAATGCGGGTGGTCTTGCCCGCAACGATGTGCAATACAGTGGTACAACATATAATAGAATCCAATAAAAACAACATTGTGCAATAACAGGTAACAGGTAACATGGTGTGACATCTCGGTATCTGTACATAGTTATTTACAGAGCATATAGGACATGCTAGGTAGCTTTGGTAGTGCAATATACTGTTACTGTTGCTATACTAATTTAAAGTGGCCTTTCCTTTTGGCAATAAGTGTGTGAGTGCGGCATGAGTGTGTGCCCGCTCATGTTAAAGTGTTAAAGTGGCTGCTAGTGCACAACGTGCGTGTCGTGTGTGTGCTCATGTGTGCTTGTGTGTGGATAGTTCAGTGTTCTGTGGCACTCAATGTTCATTGTTCAAGGCTCTGATGGCTCTGGTGTCATCCTTTTAACATAAGGAAAGAACTGTGGAAACGTAATAAATAAAAGGCAGTGAAACAATAATAAAATAAACACAAATATATACTCTCTCTATTGGAATGGAGACTTTTCAGCACAGGATAAACTACTGTTTCAACTCAAACCACAGTAGCAAAATGACAATAACCTGGCCAAAGAAAAAGTGCAAGAAACATTTGTCTACAAAATAGACATTAACGAAATCCTATGTAACATTTATACATTCTTAAGTACGGAAATAAGCAGCATGGGGTAATCGGCATTGGAACTTTCACATCGCCTCCATCCTCCCTGAGCAGTTTGCTCACGTATCTGTGCACCGTCAGGTTAGCCAGAACAAAACAGAACTTCTATAAAACTTTCAAAATTGTACGCTCCTTCAGTAAATACTGTAAACTTCCCAGATATATATATATATATGTCTATCGATCTTGCTCTCTCTATGTATATCTATCTGTACCTCCCTCTGAATTGTCCTCTGTCTGTTCCCATCAAATATGAACTTTATAGGACATGAGAGGCTATTATTATGTATGTATGTGTAGTGGGTGCTATGGACATAATTCACCATTAGATTGTTTTGATGTATTGATGGGGCACTGTCACTTTAATGAGGTTGGTTTTGGGGGTTGGGCTTAGAGAAGACGCGCTGGTGGAATGTCATTCATAAAATGTTTTGGTGACGAGGAGCTGTCAGAGTTTAGCACGGCATAGATCTGACAGCTGTCACTTGTGCTAAGAAGATAATAAATGAAACACTACTTACTTGGTGTTGTCGCAAGATAGAAATTGTGCGTCTCTCCTTTCCGACGATTTCTACATATGTATGTATGTATGTATGTATGTATGTATGTATGTATGTATGTATGTATGTATGTATGTATGTATGTATGTATGTATGTATCTCTGTCTTATCTGGATTAACATCTTAATTGTGGATCGATCGATAGATAGATAGATAGATAGATAGATAGATAGATAGATAGATAGATAGATCCACAATTAAGATGTTAATCCATTAATCAGACACAATTAAACACAATTATATGCTGGCAAGACGTTATTATAAATAGAAGAGTGGTGTGTGCAGTTTCTTTAGAGAAGGACCCTGACCTTACATGAGGTGTTTGTTCACACAACACAAGAGAAGCTTTTCAAAGTTTGCATCCGAAAGACGGTTTATTTTTGGTCGGAAAACGTCTTTTCCTACACTAAAGAGTCGTTCACAAGCTGCACTAGCTGGGAATCCTGTGTTGTACTTGAGGAAGATCTCCTTCATCGTCGGCAGGTTTTGGAACACATTGACAAGGTTGGTTTCGGTCGATTTCAAGTAGGTGTCCACTTCATCCACAACTCTTGTTTGTCTCAGCGATGGGAAGTATCCAGTCACTGCATCTTAAGTTGGTTCCTGGCCATCTATTGTCATGGCATCATCTGGGTTCTGAGTTTGACGCTCTCTTACTTCTGCCTTCAGGTTTGACACAACATCAGTCTTTTTTCTGGTGGGGATGTAGGCCAATCTGAACATAGGATGAGCTGCAGAGGCCATGAGCAACCTTGCATCTTCGAAGATGTATCCAAACCTCCGCTTGACCCCATTGATGATGGAATCTACCAGTGGGTTACAGTGATGTAGATTGCTCTCGTTCTCATGGCACCAACACTCCGGAGTAGGCCATTCGATCAGACTGTAATACATCAAGGGCCTTGGCCAGGGGGGCCATAACCTGAAAAAAGAAGAAGAAAATAATGATTCCTCAAACATAATAGTAATAATAATAATAGTAGTGCTGTACATTTACATTTAGTCATTTAGCTGACGCTTTTATCCAAAGCGACTTACAAGATCTGTACGACAAGCCATCAGGAAGGGCACAACTCTATCAGCTGAGTAACAATGTTCATCAAAGTGTTGAGTGCTACAGTGTAGGTTAGTTTATTAGGACAAGTGCATGACAGTATGATTAGTTAGGGTTAGATTTTTTTTTTTTTTCCAGATAATGGTTGAAGAAGTGCGTCTTTAGTCGACGGCGAAAGATTGGACGTGTTTCAGCTGTCCTAACTGGGGTGGGTAGTGCATTCCACCATTGTGGGGCAAGGACTGAGAATAGGCGACTTCTCTTTGATGACCCTCCCGGAGCTTGGATAGGAGTAGGTCTGAGGCGGCCAGAAGATGCAGAGCGTAGGGGTCTTGAGGGTGTGTAGTTAGAGACCATTGACCGGAGGTAGGCGGGAGCGGTTCCCTTTGCCGCACGGTATGCTAGGTCGAGGGCCTTGAAGCGGATTTGTGCAGCAATGGGGAGCCAGTGCAGGTCCCTAAGAAGTGGGGTGACATGGGCCGACTTCGGTAGGTTTGAGATCAGGCGGGCCGCTGCGTTCTGAATGAGTTGAAGAGGCTTAGTGGCAGTGGCCGGGAGGCCAGCGAGCAGTGCGTTGCAGTAGTCGAGGCGGGAGATGACTGTTGATTGGACGAGGAGTTGGGTGGCTTCTTTTGTCAGGAAGGGGCGGATCCTTCTGACGTTGCTCAGGAGGAATTGGCAGGTTCTGGTTGTCGCTGCGATGTGAGCAGAGAAGTTCAACTGGTCGTCGAGGACAACACCAAGGTTCTTGGCGGTCGGGGACGTGGTCACAGCTGCATTCTCGACTGTGATGGAAAGGTCGGTCAGGGGGGAGGATTTGGCCGGCAGGTGGAGCAATTGTTTTGCTTAGGTTCAGTTTGAGGTGGTTGGTCGTCATCCAGGTGAAGATGTCGGACAGACAGGCCGAGATCCGCTCAGAGACGTGGATATCTGAGGGAGGGAAGGAGAGGAAGAGTTGAGTATCGTCGGCATAACAATGGTAGGAGAAGCCATGAGACGTGATAATGTTACCCAGTGATTTAGTGTAGAGGGAGAAGAGAAGAGGTCCTAAAACCGAGCCCTGGGGGACACACGTCCGCAGGGGGCGGGTGGCCGACAGGGTCCCTCTCCATGACACTTAGTAGGAGCGGTCATTGAGGTATGATGACAGCCATGTCAGCGCAGAGCCAGCCACTCTCATTCCTGCGAGGGCCGCGAGGAGGATCTGGTGGTTGACTGTGTCGAAGGCTGCAGATAGATCTAGGAGAATCAGGACAGAGGAGAGGCCTTTTGCTAAGTGAAGTGCCTCTGTGACCGCCATGAGGGCTGTCTCTGTGGAGTGACCAGTCCTGAAGCCTGACTGATTAGGGTCTAGGAGGTCATTCTGTAAGAGATAAGCAGTAAGTTGGTTGGATACAGCACGTTCAAGTGTTTTAGAAAGGAAGGAGAGAAGAGAGACAGGACGGTAGTTGCCTATGACGGTAGGGTTCAGGGATGTTTTTTTTATGAGGGGCGTGACTCTGGCTTGTTTTAAGGAGGTGGGGACCACCCCAGAGTTGAGTGAGGAGTTGATGGTTGCAGTTAGGAATGGGAGGATGTCTGGTGCTATGGTCTGGAGGAGTGGGGAGGGTAGCCGGTCCAGCTGGCATGTAGTCGGACGGTTCGACGTTACCAGTGTCAGGGTCTCGGCTTCTGTAATGGGAGAGAAAGATGACAGAGTGAAGGATGAGGTTCTCGATTCAGCATTTGGAATGGGTGGGGGTTGGGAGAAGGAGCTGCGGATGTTCTCCACTTTTTCCTCAAAGAAGATCGCAAAGTCTTCGGCAGAGAAAGATGAGGGAGGGGGGGGGGGAGTGAGGAGGGAGGACATGGTAGCATGCAGTTTACGAAGATTCTTGGCAGAGGCCTCGATCCTATGGTGAAAGAAGCTTTGGCATTAGTAATGGTTTTGGAGAATGTTAACAAGAGGTTGTGATATGTGTCGATGTCAGCAGTGAGGCGTGACTTTCTATACTTCCTTTCAGCTGCTCTCAGGACCTGTCTTTGTTCTCTCACTGGATCTGTCAGCCATGGACTGGGTGGGGAACGGCGGGCAGGTTTCTCAACGAGGGGACAGAGCTTGTCGAAGGAGGTTGCAAGGGCTGAGAGGAGGGTGGAGGTTGCCATCTCTGTGGAGAGAGCAGAGAAGGTGTCACTCAAAGGTAGAGAGGATAGTATGTCAGAGGAGAGGGTGGAGGGGGATAGGGAGGGCAGGTTGCGTCTGAGTGAGACGGTTTGAGTTGGGGTGAAGACCTTTCGGTTAAGCATGAGAGTTAGTGAGAAGGATATGAAGGAATGGTCAGATACATGTAGGGGAGTTACCGTGGTGTTAATGATGCTGAAGTTACGTGAAAATATGAGATCCAAGGAGTTGCCTGCTTTGTGGGTGGGAGGCATGGCAGTGGGAGTCAGGTCAAATGATTGTAGGAGGGAGACTACTATGACTGACTGAGATGAGTCAGGCAGGTTGAAGTCGCCCAATAGAAAGAGAGGGGTACCATCTTCCGGTGAGGAGCTTAGAAGCATGTCCAGCTCATCTGTGAAGTGATCGAGCGGACCTGGAGGAGTAGTAGTAGCAGCAGTTTAACCATCAGTTAATAACCTGGGAGGAAAGATCAACTACACTAGTAAGCTTACTGAGATGTGCGTAGTCAGACAAATATATGGATTACAGCACCTGAACACAAGTTAACTTAAGGTCGGAACACCCACAGATTTTCAACCAGCTTTGTATAATCAGTCATTAATTCATTTTGATAGTTATTGAGAGTTTATTTGAGTTAAGGTGTGGCCCGGGCCTGTGATACCATTGAGAGTTTATTTGAGTTAAGTTGTGGACCAGTGATGTCATGCACAAATGACATCACTGGTCCACAACTTATCTCAAATCAACTCTCAATAACTGTCAAACTAAATTAATTACTTCAAAATTGTTTACAGTTTTCTGATATACTACTGATGTAATGATACAACAACACTGGTTGAAAAGTAGTGTGGAGTGTTCATTTAAGCACATATCAGTATTTAATTACCTTTACATACTCCTGTATGAAGGAGAGTTCTGTCGCTTTGAAGCGTGGCACCTGCAGCTTCTCACAGGTTTCCTGGAGCTCTTGTTCTTTTCTCAGGATACAGGTATTCAGTCGCTCCATGGCATGGTAAGTGGAGTTCCACCTGGTTGCAACGGGAACTACCAGCTGGCATCCTAGCTTGTCTTTGACTATATCTGAAGCTTGTGTGCTCCTCTGTTGCTTGTTCCATAGCGCCTGGCATTTGCCGATTGTTGATCTTGATATTTTTTTAAATGGCTCTGACTGGGTCAAAGCATCCTCAATGTCTCTTGTGGCAACCAGGTTGAGGGTGTGACAGGCGCATCGTTGATGAGGTGGGAGACTGTAGTCTGCTTCTGTGTCATCCAAAAGTTCTGTGACATTTATGAAGACAGGGCCTACATCCTCCTCCCCCTCCTCCTCCTCTTCTCTGTCTTGGATCATGCCTCTTTGAACTTCTGCAAAGACACTGAAAGCCTTCACAAAATTTGAACCATTATCTTTGGTTGTAATGGTCACCTTGTCTTTTATGTTGAATTATCTGTGCACATCTATCAACATCTCAGCCAAAACATCATATGTGTGGCGCCCCATGATCCTGCGACAGGCTAATGCCCCAGAGCAGATGCTTAAGGTGTCTTGGTTTATCCAGTGGACGGTCACCCCAAGGAAGCTTTGGTTGTTTGCTGACCATGCATCCGTTGTGGTACATACATGGTTCTGTTTGGACAAAGTCTCAGACAGTGTGCTTTTCATTGATATGTGCACGTCATCAAGCATTCTTCCCAATGATCTCCTTGACATCAAATGCCTGGTGGGCAAAATCTGACTGAATAAAGCCTTGTACAAGTCTCTCCACAGTATGAAGTGGATGCAATCCTTGAATGATGAAGTTAAGGATTAACTTGTCAAATCAAGCTTGGGTCATCATGGGGGTATCACTCCTCCTGAAAAACGGTGCTACACTGCCTTGTATCAAATGAACAGCATCTTCCTTCTCATTCTGGGGAGCACTCCTCTTTCTCGCATGCTCACGTTCCTTATCCAGGAAGGCAAGTTTAGCTGGGTGCAGCCTCTACAAAAGAAAAGAAAGAGACCATTTGGTCAATGTTTGATACGTTTTTATAGTATAGTTTGTTGATTACTTTTGATGCAGTAATGGTCTTTTTCTTTTCTATTCTATCTTTATGTATTATTTATCCCTAAACTCTGCATCTTCTGAAACCTGCCCACTTTATCAACCAAAAACACACTTCTTCAATATCTGAATTTTAACTGTCTTACTTCATTTTACTATTATGCTACCATGTATATACTACTACCAACTATGCTAATATGTCTATACTACTACAGTATGTACTCAGAGTATAACACTCAAGCTTGACACTGCTAGACAAACAATACTATCCTTGGCTGCTAGATATGTAACTCACAAAACATTCCATGGCCACAGGTTGAGAACCAGTTGATCTTTTCCCTCTTTTTTTTCTTTTCTCCACCCCCATAATATTGTTCATAGCAGCTAGCCTATCTCTGTTAGTTAAAGCTGTTGATAAAAAGTGCACTGACTTGTGTGCTGTTTGGGAACAGTTGACAATGTTTATGTAAAGACAGTAAAGGTTTTCATCAGCTCACCTGAATATGTGTTCTCAAGTTAGTACTGGACGTGTGGGAAGTTGAGAGCAGCTTAGTTTTTGGCTGACACAATAAACACCTAAACACATATGTTTTAGGCGTTTTTTCAGTCAAACTCATAAATGTGTCCAGATAGGGCCATGGAGAGGCATTGTTGTTATTGTTGACATCATCATCTTCATCAATGCCATCAGTGGAAACATCAAATCCCTCTGCCATTATTTCGCGCGGACTGGTTCTGTTATTGTTAAATTGCATTCATTCATTCTCATTCAGTGGTCTGCGTTTCGATTTTCACTTCCTGGTTTGCGGGCTGGAGTCCCGCCCTATCCTGCCTCTGATTGGCCTACCCGTAATGTTTTGGCCTAACCATACCCAATCGTGAGTCGTCATACTCATATCTAAACCAACCAACCAATCATAGTGGGTTTTCTACGGAGAGTATTTTTTTTCTCCTCACAAATCTTTATAGTCTAGACTGTTTCTCCGATAGTAGCGTTGTAGCGTTTCCTCGTCGCTACGTCACTACTTCGTTCTAAAAACATTAAGCATCTCACGTGAATGAGTGAATGAACGTCTCTGCAGGAGGCGAAGTGAAGAGTGAGAACTAAGATGGCTGCTCAGCAATAAGAGCGCAGAGCAAGGCATGTCCGGTTGGATGCTGGTAAGACGCTGCCCTCTAGTGGCCGGCGATACACTCTTCAGTTGTCACAAGGACTGTTCATACTATACACCTGTTGTGTATTACCACTTGAAGTAGTTAACCTGTGGTTTGTTCAAATAGCCACATGCTAGATATTAGTAGTAACCCTAACCCTTTCTCTAGGCTTTTGAAAATGTAGGGGAGACCTTGCTCGTCATGGAGCAGCCGAGATACGAGAGAAAATTCAAGAAAAAAACAGCCTTTTTCGTTCTCTTTTTGATGCATAACTTTCAAAATGCGGTTACTAATATTTCAATGGGTCCAAACTAAGAGACGGGGCAGTCCTACAGGTAGATTTGTGACGACAGTCTTACAGGTAGTTTTTTGACGGCAGTCCTACAGCTATAGTTTTTGACAGCGAACAGATTGTGCACCGAGGCGGAGCATGCTGCATCAATGCCTGATAACACAGAAATAGATTTCTTATGGGCGGTTAGGTGGCGTAGCGGAGATTGCATTCGTCACCAACCCCGGAGCTGTGAGCTGGATTCGCCTGTTCGAATCCAGCTCACAGCTCCGGGGTTGTCACCAGCTTGGCTGGCCGTTCACACTAATACAATTGGCTGTATTAGAGGGTGGGAGAAGCTGGCGGGGTGGGTCCGGGTCGTTGTAAACAGCGACTCCTACAGTTCGGTCGGGGCGCCTGCTAAGCGCGGATAGGACCTGAGAGGGATAGTGTGATCCTCCCACACGCTACGCCCTCTCAATGAGAATCCGTGCTGCCAGGTGAAAAGAAGCGGTGATTGGCTGGACGTGTGTCGGAGGAAGCACGTGGTAGCCTCCACTCTCCCAGATGATCTGACTGTGGGGGGTAAGTGCGCAGCGACCAGGAAGGGATTGGGAATTGGCATACGACTAACATTGGGATGGGAGAAAATCGGAGGAAAATGGAGGGGGAAAAAGATCAATAAAAAAGAAATAAAAAATTTGATTTCTTTTCCTGAATAATAATATTAACATTTCATTGAGCTGAAATAAGGATTCAATGTCCCCGATGACCTCATGTGGTAGTCTACACCCTCCCCAGACCAACAGTAGGCAGCATGTGGTAGTCTGTAAGGAACCAAGGCTGGCTTTAGACCCTGACTTGTGAACAGGTGTCCAACATAGCCGACTTCCTTCAGTCTGAACCTGCATTTCTTGGAGTTGAGCCGTAGGTTGACTTCACATGCTCTGTCGAGGACTTTCTTGAGATTTTCGTCATGCTCTTTCTCGCTGCTTCCTCCAACGATGATGTCATCGACTATCACTGCACAGGGGTATCCTGCAAAGATTTGCTCCATTGTGTGTTGGAAGACTTCACTGGCGCTGCCTATGCCAAAGGGCATTCTGAGGAAACGGAATCGTCGGAATGGCGAGCTGAATGTGGTCAGTAGCGATGATTTGTGATCCAGTGGTATTTGCCAAAAGGAACTCTTGGCATCCAGTGTTGAGAACACGGTTGAGTTCGGCATATGCGCTGCTACTTCCTCCACGGGATTTCACCCTTTTGAAAATGAATTCCAGATAGTCAATAGTACAGCTAAGTACGGAGAAAACGACACACAGACACATATATATATATATATATATATATATGCAGTGGCAAAAGTCACAACAATCTTAAATAGAATGCACTGTCATGCTGAAGCCTTGGGATGTTAAATGTAAAAACAACAAACAAACAGAAAACATCCAACATCCATCTACAATGAAAGGACAGCGTGACGCCTCTCTCTCCCTCTCTCAGAAGTTGAGGTTGTGGGAGGGCCGGTGGACCTCGTGGTAGAACTCCTTGGGGTTGGAGGTCGTACTTCATGTTGGGGTCATAGCTCACTCCTGCAGGTGGGGAGGACAGACAGGTTAATGACATGGTGCCCGGCATCAGCAATTTGCTCCACTGGCATTCCATTCTGCCATGTCTGAAGTGATCATGGGCGCAGTTAAGTAGACTAAGGTTTCATACATGTCATGTAATGGTGTCAGTTAGTCAGTTGTGTAGAACCGTTAGGCTAAGGTTTAATATACAGTCTGTGAGTGCTGCTGCATAACTGTTCTATATTTTTTTCATTGATTAATGATTTATTTCTTATTTTCAAGCATAAAAGCTAAATTCATTGGTCAACAGACGTAATAGGCACAAAGTCACATTTAACTGTCACTGAGAGTGTGACATTTAACTGTCACATTTAACCGTCACATTGATTTAACCGTAGACAGAGTACGCTCTGATGGACAGTCGAGCAAGAGTATACGCTGCTCGACCGGTTTTAATTTGATATTTTATGGACGTCCGGCGTTTGTAGCAGACGTCAAAACAAAGGTATTCCATAGGACAAGAACTCAAGAAACTCTTTTTCTGACAAGCGGCCAACGAGGTATTATATTTCTTTGAGTAAATGCATTTTGTTTGATGCAAATTTTTTTGTATCCACCTATTTTTGTATCCACCTATCCTATTTTTTCTATTTTTCTCCCATCCCAATTCCATTGTGCCAATTCTCCCCTCCCCTGTCTTGAACGTTGCTCGCATATGCCCCCCACTGGCCGGTTGTAGAGAGAATAGAAGCCTTGCATCACGTGTCCCCTGCGATACACGAGGAGGCAGCCTGTCACATCTTTTCACCTGCCAGCGCGGACTCTCATTGGCGAGGTGTAACGTGTGGGAGGCTCACACTACCCCCGCCATTTCCTGTCTCTGCTGTGCAGGCATCCCCAACCGACCTGTAGGAGTCGCTGTCCACAACGTCCAGATTACCACCCATCGACTTCCACCCGCTAACCGCTAACTAATTGAGTTAGTATGACGGCTGGCCCAAGCCGGAGGCAACACCGACAGCCGGAGTCGAACCCGGTGTCTCTTGTGTTGGTGACAAGCGCAATGTCTGCTGCGCCACCCAGCCGCCTGTAACCGTTAATTTGTAACCGTTGCAATTGCATTGTAACTGTTGCATTTTGTACTGTCTGTGTTCATCCAATAAATATAGTTTTCACGGCGTGAGAGGGACGAGGATGGTGATGATGAGCCCAAGACAATAAACGCCCGTTTTATAAAGAAACCAACCTGTGTCCGTGTATCATTGGGGAGAGAGCTACAGTGAAAACTCGACTGCTCTATGCGGGTAGGAGAGAAACTCGACTGCTCTATGCGGGTAGGAGAGATGAGAAGACCGCAGCCGGCCAAAAGAAAATGGAGAATGGACGTCCTTGCACCAACCTGGATGAGCTGAGGTACACACTAGCATCTACCACAGATTCATCAGCTGCAAATCTACCCCCAACAGAAGATGCCTTCCAGCAACATGTGTTGAGAGCCTTGGACCAAACAGCAGTGTGGCGTCACAGCCATCTGGCCAAGCCTCTTCTATGGAACCCAGTTGGTAGAGGGTGGAGGCTCAGAGAAGATGGGACCATTGAACATGTGATGTTCCAGAAAGCACCGGCACCTAAGGAAGTTCTGTAAAGATGGAAGCTGCAATGATGCCAGCAAATGCCAATGTCTTTCAGTGGAGAGAGAGGTTAGGGAGGCAGCTTCTGTCACACCATATTTGGAAAGTTTGATTTATTGTAACCACGCCCCCTTTTGAACTTTGGAGCCCTCTGATAGAAGATAGAAGATAAAGATAGAATAGAAAAGAAAAAGACCATTACTGCATCAAAAGTAATCAACAAACTATACTATAAAAACTGATCAAACATTGACCAAATGGTCTCTTTCTTTTCTTTTGTAGAGGCTGCACCCAGCTAAACTTGCCTTCCTGGATAAGGAACGTGAGCATGCGAGAAAGAGGAGTGCTCCCCAGAATGAGAAGGAAGATGCTGTTCATTTGATACAAGGCAGTGTAGCACCGTTTTTCAGGAGGGCTATGTCATACCTTATAAGGGCATATAGCAAAGTTTGATGGATTGTAGCCACGCCCCCTTTTTGAGATGATTTATGACCCCTTAGGGCAGGGGTCGGGAACCTATGGCTCGCGAGCCATATATGGCTCTTCTGGTGACAGCATATGGCTCCCAGAATTTTTTGAGTAAAAAAAAAAAACTTTTTTTTTTTTTTTTTTTTTTATACTTGTGATATTTCTTAATAATACTGTGTCATTTAAAAGTAAACAGAAATTAGTTTTGAAGATACAGCTAATAGTATCTGTAGCTGAAGATATAGCGAGCAGAGCTGGCGAGGGAACACAAGTGGACAGAAATAAAAAATCTTCAACCTGAAGACCAGCTGATTCTTAAAACTTGGAACAAGCTTCCTGTGACATACCACACAATGCAGCGTGAGTATTGCCGTATATTGACCATGTTTGGCTCTACATATGCATGTGGGCAGTCATTCTTGCATATGAGGAACATTAAGACCAACCTACACTCACGTTTAACTGATGGAAGCCTCAACGCCTGCATGAAGCTCAACCTCACCACGTATGAACCAGATTACAAGGCCATCAGCAAAACCATGCAGCACCAGAAGTCGCATTAAAAGTAAGACATATTTAATTCATTATACGTTAAAAATACTATATGGCTCTCAATGAAATATATTTAGAAATATTTGGCTTTTATGGCTCTCCCAGTCAAAAAGGTTCCTGACCCCTGCCTTAGGGGTTCTCTGATTGGTCGAGGATTCAAGGAGGCGGGACATCCGGTTTCGAGGGGAGGGACATCCGGTTTAGGAGGGGAGGGACATCTGGTTACGGAAGGGGAGGAGTTTTCAGATTTTTTTTTCAAAATAACATTTTTTTTATTTAAAAAAAATTTCAAAATAAAAGTTCTTCAAAATAAAAGATTCAAAAATACGTTTTTTTTAGTGTCAGAAATAAAAGATTCAAAAGATTTTTTTTTTTCAGATTGTATTTGTGTATTCCAAGGTTTTCAGAAAAATACAATATCTTCACAATAAATGTATGTGGACATAAACATTTCAAATGTGTATCTTAAACATTTAAACATTTAAACATTTAAAGTGTGTGTGGTTTAAGTTACAGAATTAAGAATAAGTGTATATGTTCAGAATGTATATGTGGGGGTATATTTTTTAAGCAAAAATACAATGTGTGTATTCCAAATGCCAAATGCAAGAGAGTGTGTAGACACTTGTGTGGAGGAATTAAGAAAATACAATGTGTCTGTTTAAGCAGAAAGTGCTTTCTTCCAAATGGTGTGTGTGTGTAGAAAGCATTCTCCCCTATGTTTCTGTCTACCTCTCAGTAGACTGAATATCTCCCTCTTTGTCAAACTGCAGCTTCTCTGAAGTGACAGCCCCCTTAGCTGTCATAGAAGTGGGGAGAATGACGATAGCGAATAGGTGGGCTCAAAAGTGCCGTATACAGCTTCTGTCTTTTAAAGAAAATTACAAATGTGCCTATATTTTAGTTTTCTTGGATAAAGCCAAATGCATGTTTGTGTGATAATTTTTTAAGAAAATGCAATGTCACAATCTTTAGACATTGGTGTTCAGAAAATTACAAATGTAATGTGCCTATATTTTTTTTGTTTCATATGGAAGAGTGTGTTTAAGCAAAAGTCTAAATAAAAAGAAAATACAAATGTAAGTGAATAATAGGCTGATTTGTTTGAAAAAGAGTGATAACTTGTAAATAGGGGTTCTAACTAACCACAATAAGTATGTATGTATGTATGTATGTATGGATGTATGTATGTGTGATTATTTTTGTTATATTTTAGTTTCATGGATAAAGACATAATCTTTAGACATTTGTGTTTAAGCAAAAGAAAATTACAAATGTGTCTATAAAGTGTAGAATATCATAATCTTTAGACATGTGTTTAAGCAAAAGAAAATTACAAATGTGTCTAAAGTGTAGAATATCACAATCTTTAGACACTTGTGTTCGGAAAATATAAGTGTAGAAAAAATATATGGGTGTTATAGCATGGTGTAATGCCAACGGGGCACAGGGCTAGTGTTTAAGTTCTGTATCGTATCGCTCTCGCTCGGCATCGCTCTCTGCACTATCTCGCATACGTGCACGCGCACTGAATAAAGACCACAATGTACCTTTAATCCCAATATTCGTCTGACCACACCCCTATCAGCTTACCCATATAAGCAGGGGTGGGGCCACCCACTCGCCTCCTTCTCGCTTTCACCACAAGGAAGAAGTGCCTCGGTAGATCCCCACACTTGACACCATGATGGAAGAAAGGTTTAGGAGCAGCTTGGGAAACAAGGATACGTTGACATCATATCTTTATTTTCTCTCTCACTATTTTCGAGAAAATACGGCGATATTGTCTTCGTACTGGAGGGTCTGGAAGATGATGATCATTCTAAAAACCCTCCACCGGTTTTCGTATTGGGAGCACGCCGCTGCATGCTTCTCAACTGCAGTTCCTTGCTGTGTTTGTTGGGGTGAAACCTGTCAGGCCACAGCTGAACTGTCGGACATGCCGCTGTTGTGAGAAGCGGTGCGTTCCAGGTTGGGTGAGTAGTGTTTTGCTGGCAGGCTCCACTTGTCTGTTAGTGCTATGGGGGCTACTTGACAATGTTTATGGAAACCGGCCCCAGGCTAGGGTCCTTTGTTCAGCCACCTAGGCGACAGAAGGCCTTGGTCTGAAGACCATTATAGTTTTAACTAGTGGGCCGCGACCATTAACACTGGTGATCCCTGTGTGTTCTGGACGAGTGGACATCTCTCTGTCACCGTGTTAAGGCCCCATCTTTCATATCCAAATGAGAGTATTCCTTCACGAGGGGATATGTGCATGGATGTGCGATAGCGGCAGATCCATGTTCAAATCAGCTACACAGGCCAGTTTGGTATTGTGCTGATTCCGTCGGGTGTTGGTAAAATCACCGTTGTAAAGCAGTGTTGACATCTTGTTTCTCTGTTCTCTTAAACAGTGAGGAGAGGTTCAGAACGGCGGCCTGTCTGGGTGAGTGTTATGTCATTGTTTACATTTACATTTACATTTAGTCATTTAGCTGACGCTTTTATCCAAAGCGACTTACAAGTTCTGTACGACAAGCCATCAGGAAGAGCACAACTCTATCAGCTGAGTAACAATGTTCATCAAAGTGTTGAGTGCTACAGTGTAGGTTAGTTTATTAGGACAAGTGCATGACGATGGTTAGTTAGGGTTAGATTTTTTTTTTTTTTTTTTTTTTTTTTTTATAATTCAGATAATGGTTGAAGAAGTGAGTCTTTAGTCGACGGCGAAAGATTGGACGTGTTTCGGCTGTCCTAACTGGGGTGGGTAGTTCATTCCACCATTGTGGGGCAAGGACTGAGAATAGGCGACTTCTCTTTGATGACCCTCCCGGAGCTTGGATAGGAGTAGGTCTGAGGCGGCCAGAAGATGCAGAGCGTAGGGGTCTTGAGGGTGTGTAGTTAGAGACCATTGACCGGAGGTAGGCGGGAGCAGTTCCCTTTGCCGCACGGTATGCTAGGTCAAGGGCCTTGAAGCGGATTCGTGCAGCAATGGGGAGCCAGTGCAGGTCCCTAAGAAGTGGGGTGACATGGGCCGACTTCGGTAGGTTTGAGATCAGGCGGGCCGCTGCGTTCTGAATGAGTTGAAGAGGCTTAGTGGCAGTGGCCGGGAGGCCAGCGAGCAGTGCGTTGCAGTAGTCGAGGCGGGAGATGACTGTTGATTGGACGAGGAGTTGGGTGGCTTCTTTTGTCAGGAAGGGGCGTATCCTTCTGACGTTGCTCAGGAGGAATCGGCAGGTTCTGGTTGTCGCTGCGATGTGAGCAGAGAAGTTCAACTGGTCGTCGAGGACAACACCAAGGTTCTTGGCGGTCGGGGACGCGGTCACAGCTGCATTCTCGACTGTGATGGAAAGGTCGGTCAGGGGGGAGGATTTGGCCGGCAGGTGGAGCAATTCTGTTTTGCTTAGGTTCAGTTTGAGGTGGTTGGTCGTCATCCAGGCGGAGATGTCGGACAGACAGGCCGAGATCCGCGCAGTTTACATGTTCAGTTGATAGCTGCTTAGCTTACGGTTAGCCAGTCAGCTGTTAACTGCTGCGTTAGCCTGCTGGATCGCTGCATGGCCTGCTTAGGGCCTACTATTAGCCAGTCAGCTGTTAGCTGCGGGGCTAGCATGTCGTGGTCGCTAGGTAACGTTAGCTGGCTGCGATAGGCCATGGCTGGCGCGGGGTAGCTTAGCTTCTCGCGCGCCGCCGTGAGCTCGCTTCTGATCGCGTGCGTCGTTAGCTCGGCGTCTCGCAAGCAGAAGCAGTAGCACCCGAACGGTTGGAGCGGCCGTTAGCTTGATGCTATTCTGTTGAACGTGCTTTGATTTTAACATGTTTTACACTCTTGACCGCGACGTCATCCTTGACAGGGGATGTTTCGTCGACCCTGCCCTGAGCCTGGACGGCAAGGTTGCATCAACGGGGGACTGTAGTACGGGTTGGGGCGGTGACGCTACCCAGTTCGGACAACACAGGAGCGGCTGTGTTCCTACGGTGTCTGTGACTGCACTTCGCTGATCTGCGTTCCGGGTAGGAACGGGGTTGACCAGACCTCATAACACGTCTTCTGGTTTTACTTTGCTAAATGTATTGTGAATAACGGTGTTTTTTCCCAAAGCGTGTGTTGTTGCAATGCATTTAGGATACGTTGCGGGTTATGTGTGAGCTGTTTTTTGTCACTGGCAGTTAGCTTCTCCGTGTAAAATCGGGATGTAATGATCTGGTTGTTGTGTGAGAAACATCATGGTGTTTATATGTACCGTGTACTCGCAACTAAGGTAACTAACCTATGAAGCTATGCTTGGTGACAAGTGAGTAAAAGAATGTTCTTTCTCAGACTGTAATGACAATGAACAGTGTGTTCACACATTAACAGGTTTTCCTGTTTTAACTGGCCGTATTGAGGGTAAAATAGGAGGATTGTGTTTCCCCCCGGTTCCCTGGGGACTTTTTCATCCTCCTATCAGACATGTTGTGCATTAATTGTGTCTTTTGTGTGGTAGGGATACGATGTAACTCTTAGCTTGATTGCTGAGGTTGTGCTAAATCTGCTGGAGAAACTTATTTCCTAAAGGGAAATTGGTTTGGTTGCTGTCATGTGTGCTTAGCAAGGCCTGTGGTCGATACTAATCAAGAATGATGTATTCTCTCATTGTGAAAAAAACGGCGTTCCTCTGTTGAGTGTTTTTTGCCATTTTTTGTAGGTGATGATGGGTTGTGTGTGTCATGTGACCTACAACTGGGTTGTACTGGCCACAGAAGCACATGTGTATGTTGGACCGGGGTTCTTAGAGCCCTCTCTATTCTGTGTTTTTCCTTAGTAAAAATCAGATAGCAGGTTAGCTCATGCGCTGTGTGGAGCTGTGAAACGCTTCATAGAGCTGACTATGACTGTGTCATATTCTCTTTTTGTCGTTACATCGTATCATGGGTGTGGGGTCGTAAAGGGGTGAACTGGTAACCTTTCCTCTCCCCATTGTTCTGTCGGTCAGGGGTACACCCCCTGTCCTTCAAGGTTCCCGTCACGTGGCGGTTCGGCACGTTACAGGGGGGGGG
This sequence comes from Notolepis coatsorum, assembly GCF_963971535.1. Lineage (NCBI taxonomy): Eukaryota > Metazoa > Chordata > Actinopteri > Aulopiformes > Paralepididae > Notolepis > Notolepis coatsorum. The sequence goes on along the minus strand of NC_140165.1, from coordinate 171,839,190 downwards.
GGGGGGGGGGGGGGGGGGAGGGAGTTCCTGGTCCCACGGCCTGGTATATTGGGCGTGTGCACCGCAGGAATTCCCCCGCCATAGAGTACGTCACCGTGCGCGTCTCTGTTGGTAGGACTTCCGTGTGCTGTTCAGGTCCATGTGATGGATCTGTTTTCAGGGGGGGTGGTCAGGGCTCCTCCTCACCAAGCGCCTATTCAGGCCTTCTGTGAGTTCGGACTCCTTCTTCCATGTGAGGAAGCTTCCATCAGAGTACAGAGCCTTCCTCCTCAGATTGTCAAAGTGAGTGGACCCTCTAGAAGGGTCTTTTTCTATTGTATGTATATTCGATTCAATTCGTTTATTGAGTGTGTATGGGTTCAGTGCCTCTTCCCCGGAGGCCCTATAACCAGTTTTTTACATGGCTCAAGGTGCAATATATTCTTTTCAATCTGTACAGCTCGCGTGGGAAGTCTCTCTGGGGATCCCCGTCTCTTTCCTATGGGAGGGTGGTGGGATGTAAAAATGTGAAAATGTTTTACCCCGGCTGTGTAGACTGGGATACATACTGTTGATGCTTCCTTCTTTCTATTCCAGAAGTGTTGGAGTTAGGGAGTGTCACACCCCTCTTGTCGTTCCCCTGGGCGCCTTGGGGATTCAATGACAGGTCTAAATAGCCTGTTCATTGATGGGGGTGTGTCCCGACGCACGTATAGTGCTAGCTCGCTGTAAACAGGCGATTGACTGGCACGCCTTGGTTGCTTGTGGTTGAAACAGCGTTTTTATAAAGCAACTGAGATGGGGGTTTTTCCTCTTCCGACGACCACATCCCATGACCTGGGTGGGTTGTCGACGGATTCTCGTTCATGTCTGGGGGATGATGACGGGATGGATCTGAACATATGTGGTGGGGTCTCACGCCCTTGGGGTGGGCCACCAGGCGCGGTTCGTCCGAACGTCTGGGTGGCGCCTTCTTTTCATGTTAAGATCAACACGCATATCTGCCCTTCTCCTGGAGTAGGCATGTCGGCGTGGTTAGGGCACGGGACTGGTTCTGGTCACACTGGTCCAGATCAGTTGAACCCGTTGTCCGCCGGGGATGCAGATCTGCTGTTCTGGTACCCTGAGGGACTTGGGCTTTTTTCAGGGGGAAAAATGCCAGGTCGGTCTGGGTGTCACAGGGTTAAGCGCTATGGAGACCCTGGTTGGGTATGTTTTTACTCAGCACTGTCGTCATGGCTTACAGCCATGCCATTCTGTACGCGCTCGATCTCGTCGGATCTCGGCCGCTACACAGGTTGGTCCTGGTTAGTACTTGGTTGGGAGACCGCCTGGGAATACCAAGTACGGTGTGCTTAGGGGCTGGTTCTCCATTATTTTTCGCTCCTCTCACGCATGGCGAAGAGGGGCCTGTGGGGGTGGTTTTTTGACCTCCTCTGGTGACCCTGTGCTTCCCGTACCGCCAGGCCCGGTCCGAAGTGATGTTTGCGACCCGTAGGCCTGGGTTAACCCTTTTTGGAAACTGAAACACTTGTACTGCGGTATAGCCGGTGTATACCCGCAGGTGTGTTTTGGAGTTTTTTCTTGAGGGGTTATAGGAACAACCACCGCATTGGGTAACACCGAGGTGGTTGATTCCCTGGTGTGTTGGTGCAGTGTCAACTCCCGGGTTCACCGTTTGAGGGTGCCCCTGCACGTTCATGACGTCTGCCAATCGTGTCAGCCTTCTCTGCCTCGACCCCTCTGGGTGGGGGTTTTTAAATGGAGGCTTGGTCATGCAACAACGCCAGCATACGCCCCTTCCGCCGGGGCAGCTGTGTTCAGCTGTCCCCTCTGGCGCCTGTCTCGTCCGCAGTCTCCAGGCTAGGGTTAACAGCCTGTTGCCTGGTTTTTCCCCGGTGCGCTGCCTGCTTCCGTTGGTTAACCTTTTTTGTGTGCTTACGGCCATGCTGACTGTCTGTTCTGCAGGGTCAGTGTGCCAGGCGGTGTACTGTTGGGGGGACGGGGCCCGCTCGGCTTACGGCCATACCGACCTGAACACGCCCGATCTCGTCCGATCTCGGAAGCTAAGCAGGTTCTGGCCTGGTTAGTACTTGGATGGGATTCCGCCTGGGAATACCAGGTGCAGTAACTGAGGGGCCTTTGTCCGAATACGCTGGCGATGTGGGGGGCGGGGCACTACGTGCCCACCTGGTGGGGTCTTGATGCTGGCATCATGGACTTCTCCGGGCCCCCATTCTAGGGAGTCCAGTCCTTTTGGTGGGTCTGGGTCTTCCTTCGTGCTCCGCTGCTACGGCCTTGCCACGGGGTTGGGTTTGCCCTTGACCCCGTGATTCTGGGGGCAGTAACGAGGTTGTTCCTCCGTTCGTTCCCGGGTGGCATGCGGGTTGTGCGTGTGTGTAGTCGTGGGGTCAAGCCACGGTCTGCTCACCCTGTGCGTTGAGTTGCTTGAGTGCCTCTTCGCACGGTCGGGTCCGTCGCCCTCCCGTGAAGCCCCTAATAGGGGGGGTGCCCGCCATTAGGGTGGGTCGGGGGGGGCTCGGCCCTCCCTGTTCTGATGGTTTGTGGGGGGCTGTCAGCGGGGTGTATTTGTCGGCCGTTGGCTCTCGCTCGGCCTCCCTTGTGCAGAGAGCGATGCCGAGCGAGAGCGATACGATACAGAACGTTAGGTTATGACTATAACCAAGTTCTGTTAGTATAGCGACGCTCGGCATCCGACGCCGCTGCAGCCTTTGACCTCGCCTTGTGGCGAAAGCTTGGGAAGGAGGCGAGTGGGTGGCCCCACCCCTGCTTATATGGGTAAGCAGATAGGGGTGTGGTCAGACGAATATTGGGATTAAAGGTACATTGTGGTCTTTATTCAGTGCGCGTGCACGTATGCGAGATAGTGCAGAGAGCGATGCCAAGCGTCGCTATACTAACAGAACTTGGTTATAGTCATAACCTAACGTTATATGCTTGGAGGCTAAGTTCTGCAAGATGGTTGCCTCTCAAGGGTGGGGGGGGGGGGGGGGGCTGATTACAAACAACGTTGTAAAACCGGTGAAGCGTTTTATTTTAAAAAATAGATTCTTTTAAAAAGGCTGCATTACAGTGTTTTTTTGTATTCACATTAATTATTACACATATATTACACTATATGATAACTTAAAGAGCTGTGCTGAAAATATCTGTCTGTTTCTCGCTGTGTGAGGGGTTTGAACAGGGGCCATGTTAGGTGTCAAAACAGCCCCATGGGGGCGTGAAGTTTAGGGGACAGGCAAACTCAGATGTTACAGGCAACATTCAACGACTTTCCGACTTCTCCTTTATGCAGAGGCGTGTGTATGTTTGTGTGATAATTTTTTTAAAGAAAATTACAAATGTGCCTATATTTTAGTTTTCTTGGATAAAGCCAAATGAATGTTAGGGGATATTTTTTAAGAAAATACAATGTCACAATCTTTAGATAATTGTGTTCAGAAAATTACAAATGTAATGTGCCTATATTTTTTAGTTTCATATGGAAGAGTGTGTTTAAGCAAAAGTCTAAATAAAAAGAAAATACAAATGTAAGTGAATAATAGGCTGATTTGTTTGAAAAAGAGTGATGTAACTTGTAAATAGGGGTTCTAACTAACCACAATAAGTATGTATGTATGTATGTATGTATGTATGTATGTATGTATGTATGTGTGATTATTTTTGTTATATTTTAGTTTCATGTATAAAGACATAATCTTTAGACATTTGTGTTTAAGCAAAAGAAAATTACAAATGTGTCTATAAAGTATAGAATATCACAATCTTTAGACACTTGTGTTCGGAAAATATAAGTGTAGATAAAATATATGGGTGTTACAGCATGGTGTAATGCCAACGGGGGACAGGGCTAGTGTTTAAGTTATATGCTTGGAGGCTAAGTTCTGCAAGATGGTTGCCTCTCAAGGGTGGGGGGCTGATTACAAACACTGTTGTAAAACCGGTGAAGCGTTTTATTTAAAAAATAGATTCTTTTAAAAAGGCTGCATTACAGTGTTTTTTGTATTATTCACATTAATTATTACACATATATTACACTATATATGATAGCTTAAAGAGTTGGGGTGAAAATATAAAGTGCTGAAAATATTTGTCTGTGAGGATCTCAGTGTGTGTGAGGAGTGTGAACAGGGGTCCTGTTAGGTGTCAAAACACCGCATGGGGCGTGAAGTTTAGGGGACAGGCAAACTCAGATGAATATTGTTACACAGCTGACAGAGTTGTAATACCAACTATTTGACAGTTTGGGACATGGTGGTGATTCTTATTTCTTATTTCGTAAAACTAATACAATGTTGACTGGAAAATGAGTCTTTGACAAGGTTAAGAGGTAGCAGATCAGAGAAAGACTTTAGTCTTGTTTACATCAGAGTCCCCCATTTTCAATACATCAGGGCCTATATGACATAGATAGACTAATGCTACATCGATACATTTAGGACATAGCAGATTACAAATACACCAATGTTTGTGATAACTTGTAAGGATGTGTCTGTCCAAGCTGTTTCAATAGGGTATTTCATATGTCTTAAATTAAGACTTATTTATGGATATAGATCACTTCAAAGCCTGAATGTCCATATACTGTATCAATGCTAAGCCTACATTTTTAGGTCAACTTCCCCTTTTTAGCACGGTTGAAACCTTACCAACATAACATCAAACCCTATTTATATGTCACAGTACCACTGAAAATAGCATCGAGTTAAGGAAAAGGCCTTCAGCTGATAGCTAGGCCGGTAAAGGCCTTTTTTTCAAAATAAAAACTTTGAAACTGTAGACCATCAATACCTTCCATCTTTTTTACCCCCGACAAAACCCATTCAATATAGTTTGTTCCACCTCAAATGTAATGTTAAAAAAATATGTCTCAGTAAGCGTTCTGTGTATTTTTAGGTGTTTGTTGTTGCTGTCAATTGGAACCAGGGCCCTCATTCATCAACGTGTGCGTAGAACATGTTCTATTTCCACACGTAAGCACAGAATGTAGAATCAGTGTACGCACAGGAAAATCGGGATTCACCACACGTGCGTACGCAGGTTCTACGCACACCTGTCATGATGAATATGACTTTGATCCTACGTTTGAGCTCGTGCACTGTTTTAAGTATTTGCATACCAGAACCGCCCCGATTAACCATATACGGTAATGGTATACCCCCATGAAATGTTGAAAAATGGACTAAGCCGAGGGAAGCGTGTTATGAGAATGGTGATGTCGGATATGATATCTATTAACCATTGCTGCCTGGGCAGCGCAAACACTAATAAAGACCGCGCTGGAATATGACTGCCTTTTCCCGTGTTGTTTGATTAATACCCAGGGATTAAAGTTCTCCTCATTTTTATTCCAAATCGCGATGGATCTCCCGTCAATTTTCTACCTGCTGCATATGATTTCTAGAGGCATACTACAATCTATTTTGATGTCAGTATTGGGTAGCCTATATAAACAATAATACGAGAGCATATACAAGAACAATGAATCTCACTGCATGTATGATGTAGCCTGCCTTTCAATACATGAACTTGAATTCCATCATGTTTGTGTGCGGGACTCACAAGGCTGTTGTCACAATGGGTGGTACCGGTACAGTAATAACAGTCCACACAATATCACGATGGACCATGCCATAGCCTATGTTCTATTAGGACATGATCTGTGACGACAAATGTTCTAGAATGTTTGATTAAGATATCATACTCTGACAGCATGCCTATGATCAACATAAACGCGAACTTGAATCCCATCATATACATAGTCTGTCCACTATCTGGTGTCATTGCAATGCGTTTTCTATTCTTTCTTATACAGTAAAAAGGGGGAAGAACACTATATCGTGGGTGTTCATATGACTTGTATTCTGCTTACAGCTTCGAAATTCCACTTGTTTCGTTTAACGTAAAGCCTTTTAAATATAATCAAAACGTTCCCGTGTTTCTGCGGTCTGTGCGCAAAATAATAACGAGTTGAGCTTTATGATTTATGATGAATTGAAAATGGGGGACCCTGATGTAAACAAGACGAAAGTCTTTCTCTGGTCTGCATCCCCTTAACAATTGTATGTACTGAGCTGTACTGTACTGTACCCATTCTGCAATCTGTTAATAAACTTTTCAATCAATCAATCAAGCTACGCGGAGCGCAGTCAGTCAGTAGCCTACACCCCGTATATTCCGATAACGCTATATAAACCATGCTGCATTCATTCTGAGAGAAAGATCTATTATTCCAAATGCTATTTATAGGGTTTTGACCATAATTACACTACTGTTGCTATTTTACAATGAACTATAATGAATTACGGTTCATACAGAACATGCCAGTGTTATTATGCACAGAAGCTCATTTCCTTGTTGTAATAATATATTCTACCACTGGGCGTCAGCTAAGTGTGCTCTGACCTGTGCGTACACGTAAGCACGGAGTCAAGTTCAAGTTGAAATTGATGAATCCCACTCTTTGCTTAGAAATGATCGTACGCACAGGGTAAGCACAAATCTGTGCGTAAGACACGTTGATGAATGAGGGCCCAGGTCTAGCTAAGAAAGGGGATCTATGATCTCAAATGAATACAGGGTAAACAACTTTCATGCAAGAATGCACTTCTAATGTGCTACACACAAGTAATTCAGCCATAATATTTGCAAATAGTATTCTTCTAAACAGTGTATTACAAATACAGTGTATTTGTATTTATATCAATGTCATATGAAAACATGTTGCAGGATATTTAGCAGAAACTATGGTAAATGTACTTTGGTGCATGTAAAAACTTCATACAACTTCATACAGAAGTACATAATACTTTTATACAAAATGTTTCTTTCTGTTACGCTTTCTGTTATTTTATGAAATAAAACAGTATAGCATGTAAAACTAGAAGTAAAACTAGAAGTCACGTAGACACAGTGTTCAGTATATACATATGTACAATGATCGGTGCAGAATAGAAGTAACTGAGTTACCATACAATATACAAGATAGTATGCAATACTAATATACAATAATATATAGTACAAAGCAGAAATGGGGGTGAGGTACAATTTAGGCTTAATTTACAGAAAGGTGTACACAGGTATGGGTTGTAGTGCAAATCCATTACCAATAAATATAAAGTGTGTTTAGGTGTTCTAAAATGTGGAGAATGGGTGCTGCAATGTGTTGTTTGTTTAAAGTGAGTGTGTGCGTTTGGATGTGTGTGTTGTGAGTGCATTTGATGTTTGTTGTATAGTGTTATTGCTCGTTACGTGATAACACATAATCCTATTGAATTCTGAATTCTTTGTTTATAGGCTGAGTATCAATGATACACTTGAAATAGACATCTAGCTGTCATGCTGGAAAGCAGTGCTATCTCTGGATAGTTAGAAAAATAGTCTATAACCAGTAGATAATTCTTTCCATCCAGGTGGAACAAGTCAGTTCCCACTTTTTGCCAAGGCACCTTAGGTAGGTCTGCAGTTACCATGGGCTCTTTCTGCTGCGTCGTATGGTGTTTCAGACAGGTTACACAGCTCGAGACCATCTTGTCAATGTCTGTGTTGATGCCTGGCCAATATATTGACGTTCTGGCCCTTCTCTTACATTTCTCCATTCCGAGGTGCCCCTCGCGAAGTCTCTTCAACATCTCTTGTCTCAGTGACTGAGGAATGACAATTGTGTTCTTTCTGAGTAACAGTCCATCTATCACACTCAGCTCTGCTCGGATGTTGTAATATTGCTGACAGTCTCCTTTAGGCCAGCTCTCTTTCAGGATCTGTTTTCACAGAGATATCAGCGTTTGCCCCATGTGTGTGTGTGTGTGCGCGCTGATCAGGAAATGAGAGAATAGATTTCTCAGCTCGCTTCTCTAGCGTGCATAAGTACACATATACTATCGATAATCTAGCGTTTATTTGAAAACGATTCATAAATAGGCAGAAAAATGACGTTTTTTGTGTATTCCAGAATATTCCAGTAAATGCCGTTTATCACGGAATCTTTATATTTTCCTGAAACTTTAAAGAAAACGAGGGCTTTCTTGAACGCGTTTATTGATTGATTATTGGCTGCTGTAAATATATATTCCATGCTGCTTTCCAACTCGCGATCACTTCCCTCATCATCAGATCCCTTGCCAGCATAATGGAGCCAGTTGGCTCCCCCCACAGGGATCCAGCAGTATAATCGAATGGCCTGCAGTTACACAGGGATAGACGATAGGGGGCGGTATTTTCCCATCCCAGAACGCTAATAATAAAAAATTAAAAAAGACAATTTGCGTCGTCGGCACTCAACGGGGGGCATGATAAGACGACATACCATGTCGCTAAGTGTTAACAATTGTGTGTATTGAGCCGTTCTGTATTGTACCCATTCTGCAATCTGTTAATAAAGTTTTCAATCAATCAAGATAAGATATTCCTTTATTGGTCCCTTGGGGAAATTCAGGCATCATAGCAGCATGGGGAGGGGAGCTACAGGTAGTAAAAACAAGCAGTGTAAACAATATAACAAGTCAATATAATTGTGACCGCGACCAGCGAGCGTTTGCAATGTATTATACTTTATACTTATAGCACATGCACGATTCTGGTCTCTTTTTGAAAGGTAACATTCTGAAGTTTCTTACACAATAAAGGATAAATCACTTTGAGTGTGGTTTGAACACACTGAAGTAAAAGTTTTGTGTACTCACATTTCTTTTTACTGGTGCCAGATGCCTGTTTTTAACCTATTCCACCTGATGGGTCCGGTACCGGACCCAAAATGACATAAGATAAGATATTCCTTTATTGATCCCCTTGGGGAAATTCAGGCATCATAGCAGCATGGGGGAGGGGAGGTACAGCTAGTAAAAACAAGCAGTGTAAACAATATAACAAGTCAATATAATTAACTAACTAACTAACTGAAATATACAGTATTCACAGTATCACATAAGGTGCAGTATTGTATAGTGTTATTGTCCTTTTTTAGGTTCCTAGTAGTTGTAGTTGTATGTCTAGCAGCAGTCTCTGCCCACTGTTGTGGAGCCTGATGGCCGCTGGTACGAAGGATTGGCCGAGGCGGTTAGTTGAGTGTCGGGGGGGTATGAGTCTGTGACTGAATGTGCTTCTCATCTTGACTAGCTCGTCGTAGAGGGGTTGAGAGGGATTCTCCAGGATAACAGCCAGCTTCCTTCTCATCCCCCTCTCTGCCACCACCTCTAGTCTGACCAGCTCGACTCCCACCACGGAGCTAGCCTTCCTCACCAGCTTGTTCAGTTTGGTTGGTGTCCCTTGAGTTGATGTGATGTCGACATCACGCCATAAATCCATCTCTACAGACCATATGAATTAATGTTGCGTTTCCCCCCCCAAATGTAGCAAAGAGTAAAGACCCTAACCCTGTCAAAACAGCAGTCAAAATGTATATTTTCAGCAATACATTTATTTACCAATAGGTTAAAGTGTTATTAGTGAAATGAGTTTTGGAAATCTATTCAGAAACTAGCGAATATCGACGCTAGGAAAAGCGGTCTGCCATTCCATATCTCCTTCCTGGTTATATTTACAAGACCTAGGCCTGTGATGTCATCATCATATAGGATAGGAGGTGCTTGGAGAGGCAGCAGATCACATAACATCCAATAACACACAAACAATAAGCCTGCTACCCCTCCCCAATTAGTCCAATTGCAATGTCAAGTTGCTTCTCATATGGCAACCACGGTCATAGTCAATGTTCTCAGTCAGGACCGTCACAAAATGGCAATTCACACAAGAAACATCCTGTGTGACGACATCATGCAGTTCAAAGTCAACCGGAATATTCACCATATGATTTAGCATGTGAGCAGACATGTTCCTTATGAATATCATTATATTAAATCCATATTGCCTATATGTGAGTTATATATTTATATCTCTGCCTCCTCCTTGCTGTTTTCTTGTTGGCTCACACAGCCATATATATATATAATATAATATACCACATATATACCAGCATTCATGCCCCCTTTCATGGTCTTTATCTCCCTCCACCAATCCTCCTCTCTTTCTCCTCTTCCTCCAGCCAGCCACACACACACACACACACACACACACACACACACCTGTCTCCTACTCTCTGGACAAGTCCTTCCTCTCTGGTGCAGCTCATAAATGATGCGGTTTGATCACTGTGAGTCACTGCTGCCTGGCGTGTACACACACACACGGACACACACACACACACTGCTGCTCATCCTCCTATAGCCTCCATGCCTGGCGCGCACACACACACACACACACTGCTGCTCATCCTCCTATAGCCTCCATGCCTGGCACGTACACACACACACTGCTCATCCTCCTATAGCCTCCATGCCTGGCGCATACACACACACACACTGCTGCTCATCCTATAGCCAAACCTGTTCATGTATTCTTCACGCTCAGGCGCCCTTAGGCGCGTGTTCTTTACACACAGTGTTTAGCCTTCAGCGCTATCTGTGGTTAACCGTAGACCAACCTGGGCCACAACACCTCTACACTACCTCTGAACCCTAAAACTAACATTAACCCTAAACATAACCGCTAATCCAACCTTCAAATTCACCTAACTCTGAATATATCCCTGGCATAGGTTGGTTGTTGATGTAGTGGTCAATGCACCTCTGAGACTGCTGGTTCAAGTCCCAGTTGTGGAGATTATTTTTGTTCGTTTTGTGGTTAACGCTCCCTGCTGATAACCACACCTTCATACCTGCGTGTCCTTTTCACCATAATAATAATAATAATAATAATAACTATTTGTATAGCACTTTTCATAGAGAAATTGCAGTTCAAACCATAACCATTTATCAAGACACTGACATGCAGCTGTCCTGTAGTGGACCAGTGTGTGTATTTGGCGTGATATAGGGTTGCACACACACACACTGATGCTCAACTTCCTATAGCCTTCCCTGCCTTTATTTACTGTATTGAATGAAAAGAAGGAATCGTCCTCTATGAATGTTTGAATGAACGCAGTCAGATTTTGCACACAGCCCGTATTCAGAAACTGTGCTTTTAGACCAGCCAGTTTGTCAGATGGAGGCTTGCTGGAAAATGGGACATACAATTGCTGGATCTTTATTCAAATTTGATCCTGCGACTCTTAGTTTGATAGATTGATCTGCATTTTGTGAGGAAAAACATGGCACATTTGCATTTAATGCTAGTGACACAGAAACAGCCCGTCCAGAACAGGACTGAAACAGAGGGGTATATTATTAGAGAAGTATTAAGTACTTCTATTCTATTCACATAATATGCTTACTTCATATATCTACTCTATTCACATATATGCTTACCACTTGTATCTATTGCTATGTCCGCCCACTACAATCACGCGAGCTGTCTAACGCCTGTCCCGTCTCCCTGTGAGTTGCTGTCCCGGAGTGCTGACCGGAGTATCGGACGTTCCGTGATGAAGGCCGGGAGGATGCGACCCTCTCTGTGTGCCCTCCTGTCTCCCTGTCTCCGGCGGTCTCGTAGTGGTGACCGGAGTGCTGGACGTCCCGCGATGATGTCGGGGAGGTTGCGACCCTCTCTGCGCCGCCCCCTATCTCCCTGTCTCCGGCTGTCTCGGAGCGATGACTGGAGTGTTGAACGTCCTGTGATTAAGACGGGGAGGATGCCACCCTCTTTGCGTGCCCTGTGCCGCAAAAATAGATTCGCTATCAGCTCTATCTTTAATCTTTCAAAATGTTCAGTTGCTATCGCTATCAGCTCTATCTTTAATTTTTCAAAATGTTCAGTTGCTATTGCATGCACTCATCTGTGTTTCACTACAGTAGTCTGCAACACTACTATCACAGACATCTAAGAAGGGAGATCCCCCCTTGAATGGCCCTTCTAAGGTTTCTCTCCTCCACACTGCCTGTGGTGCATTTTTCCCTATTGTTAGGTTTTAGTGAGTTGTTCCTTACCTTCGCGTGGGGTATGTCTGGGAGTGCTTGCATTCATTCATTTATTTGCATTTATTTTAAATTTGTTGGACCTATGGTGTTCTTGTTTTCTTCTTGACTTGTTTAAAGAAGACGTGTCCGGCCCATGGGGACATTAACACATGAACTGCCATGGAGTTTCAGCGTCTTATACCATTTTCTGCCAGTACTGTAAGTCTATGGAGATGTTCACCTTCTTTGCAGGGCTATAACTTTTTAAATTGTATTGCTAAATTGACATTACTATGGCCCATTCAACATCGATTATCTATCGTTCAGGATGTAGGAACGTTTTACTTTTTCATTCACACATTCATACAAAAATACCGTCTAGAATATAAATATGTTTTTATCGTTTTCTGCAGTAATTCCTAGAACGTGAGATATATGCATAAATGCATATATACATTATCAAATGCCGTTTGTTGCCGATCCACGCTATATTAAAAATTTCAACTGTACATGGTCCTAAACGTTATGACTGATCATGCGCGGGTGAAGAGGGGGGGGGGGGGGGTCGTTTATAATTCTGTGATCGTCGTTAAATGATTTATGTGTTATGGTTTGTAACCGACCTCAAACGCAACGGCACAGACAGGAAGTTCAGAGTTAGCCAAAAGCTAGGGCGTATTTATTTGTTTATAGTTCTTTAAACAGAGCCCTTCCCCCTTTTTTTCATGACATGTTTGCCCACAATCACCAAATTCATAATTACCCCACACGTAGTTCCTGTTTGCTTAGACCACCCTTTTCCCGCACTTCCCAATCTCAGTTTTGTCTGCTCTACCGAGGGTCAAAGTTGTGGAACTCTTTGCCTCCACATATTTTGGAATTTTCTTTTCTGAAATTCAAAAGAGCACTGAAATCTCATCTCCTAGATCACCAATATTTCCCATATGGACTTCCTTTACAAACTGTAGTCTGATGGCTTGATGTATTTTGTTATTGTATTTTCGTTTTATTATATATTCTTACTGTCATTGATTGTTTTCTCTATACCAGAAATCGTATGGCATGGGGTGCCTACTTCGGTGTCTATGTAGGGCCGCTTGTGTGTGTTAGTTTGTTCAGGGGGGGGGGGGGATTTTATTTTATATTTTATATTTATCTAGATATAATGTAATTTTGCTTCCTGGTGAATGCCACATGCAAGCCCCTTGAGGGTTTTTAGGCAATTCTCCTACACATCCCTTGTGGACTATATTGTATTATATATGTAACTGTTTTTATATGTGTAAATAAACAAACAAACAAACGATGTAGCGGCTCTGCAGATACTCCCAGTAGATAGTGGTGAGGAATTGGCATGTGACGTTGTAGCGGCTCTGCAGATACTCCCAGCTTTCACTCACGGTGGAAAACGGAGAGAGAGAGAAATCAGAAACAGCCCAACGAACACACAGAGGCAGAGAGGTGACTGAGTCCAGTATTAATCCCAAGTGACTTGATCTTCGGTGTACCACACACAAGTTAGCTGAGTCCAGTGAAAACAACACGGTATTCTTCAGTGTTATTCTAACACACAAATTAGCTGAGTCCAGTGCGAAACAAAACGGAATTCTTCAGTGTTATCCTAACACACAAATTAGCTGAGTCCAGTACGAAACAAAACGGAATTCTTCAGTGTTATCCTAACACACAAATTAGCTGAGTCCAGTACGAAACAAAACGGAATTCTTCAGTGTTATCCTAACACACAAATTAGCTGAGTCCAGTACAAACAAAAACGGTATTTCTTCAGTGTTCACCAAACACACAAAAAACTGATAATCCAAAAGGACTGTTTCCAAAAACTCACCAGAGCGCAACGCGTAAAGCGGGCAGATAACGAGGCGCAGCTCCAAACGGGGAACCAGGTTCTCCACAGCGGTTCTCCACAAAAAGGTCCTGGAGAGAAAGAAGACAGGAACAGCAACGGGGAAAGGCAGGTATATGCAGTTGTATTCCAGAACGACCCAACATCGATAGCAAGGAGGTCTGTGTATATAAAGCCTTCAGTGGCGCTAATTACAAACTGTGACAGCTGCGGGATGAGATTGATACTTGCTCCAAAAGCGTGTGGCGGGGAATGCACCAATCAACACGGCACCTTAAAGGAACAAAGCGCGTGGCGGGGAATGCATCAATCAACATAGTACCTTAAAGGAACGGAGCGTGTGGCGGGGAGCGGACCAAACCTCACATTATGTAGTATGGGTGATATATAGATCAGAGCAGTTTGCATCGATAATAATAAACAAAAACGCTGAAAGTCACGGCAGCCTCCTCTTACCGTTGGGCAATGATACTGGAGCAAACAGATCCCAGTTATTTGATGGGGATCGAGGCGATCCATTTCCGGTTTGTATAATACTAATACACACCCAAATCATGTCGATTATTGAGTTATGGCAGCGATCCATATCCACGGTGTGTGGCTAGAGTCCTGGGATGATATGCGAGTGGCCGGACGGATTTAGGAGACGCACCGATATTCAACCGGCATATCCGGTTTGGCAACTCGCCGATCATCCACCAGGTGGCAGTATTGAAGCGTTGCAGAGTTGTGCTGAGTCCCACAGCATCAGACAAGGCTCCGTGAGTGAAATATGAATACCATGGCGAAAATATGATCAAAATAACGTTGTACGCCGTGGATTGGCAGAATTCGCATGAACTTGAAACACGTCATACAACGTGAATGGCGCACAAAGTGTTAACGTGTGTTGTCGGGCCTTACAAATAAATTTGATTTGATTTGAGTATATACTGTAGTCATGCTAAAATACATCATCTGTATTGGTATGTTCAGCAAAACACTACAAAGACATGTGTTGGGACCTCAGAGACCTATTTACCGGTGCCGGTACCAGATACATTTCACGCCATAAATAGATCAATACAGTCTGTATGAATTAATGTTGCATTTTTATCAAATGTAGCCAAGAGTAAAGACCCCAACCCTGTCAAAACAGCAGTCAAAGTGGGGGATGTCCCGATCGCCTTTTTTTGCTCCCGATCCGATCCCGATCATGTGATTTTGAATATCTACCGATCTGATCTTTCCCGATCCGATCTTTCACATTAGTAATCAATTTTGACGCATTTTTATCAGAAACTGGCGGAGCAAGACAAGCCCCTCTGTTGCCTAATAGTCCCTCGAGGGGCTCGAGCGCGGCGGCTCTTATTACATTCACCCTGAGAAATGTGCTTCATATGAGAAATATTCAAAGTTTCAATATCTGTTTGCACATTAGTATACATTCAGTGTTCGACTTACGTAATGATTTGCTCCATTTTGGTCTGAAACGCCGACGATAATCCTCAGTCACAGCAAATAATTGACGTTATCCAGGTGAAAAGTTAACTTCATTCAAGCAAGGCATTGCACCTAATCTAAAAACTCTGCCTCCTACCTCCCGAGCACAATGACGCATCCAGCCTGCTGCTTCATGAGATGGCAAGAGCAATGGCGCCCTCGTCTGTAAAAATCAGGTGACTGCAAGTCCCTCATCCTTGACATAAATCATTTGATGTATAATTAATTACAGATAAAAAAAAATCCAATCAAGTTGACCCTTAACACAATGGCGCCCAAGCACGGATATATCCGGCTTTCGAATCCATGCTTAAAGGACAGAAGGACGGATATATCCGTGGCAAGTTTTTTTGGCTTTTATTCCATTTTAATAACTTATTCAAGGTCGCCGAGCTGCACTGCAGATGTACCCTACTCTTTGAATTCGAAAGTGCATTACCGGCCAGATCCTCTTAGGGGCGCTATCGCGATAATGCAGTGTTCCCTGTGGCCGAAGTTGTCTTATTTTTTTTTTATCTCTAATGTCGTTTTCTACTCGATACGTTTTGGATCGCGGATTACACTATGCAATAAGGGGATTTATCATCAGCCAATGGACATATCGATCTACCAGATGGCGATCGATAACGGGGCAATGCTCGGGGGGATCCAACCGGCTCATGGTAAGATCTTTTTCACGTAAATTACATGCTGATCAGGCCTTATGATACACAACCAGGCGATTAGCGTATGTGGCTACTTAGACGAACACGGTTATTGGTAATCAATAATAAGAAACAACGTCCCCCGCCCCCCCCCCCCCCCCCCTTTCATGCATACATGCTTGAGGATCGTGCCGATCATATGCAGTTTGAGTTTTAACTGTAGCTTATGTATAACGGAAATGCCATTGGATATAACGTTAGTAGCTATTAGCCCTTTATCTAGCCTTCCAGGAAATATACTAGACCAAATGCCGTATAACTTTTTTTTATTTTAAATCTTTATTTCGAACATGCAATGAATACAAACAAACAATAACAAAAGCAAAACACAACTCAGTCTACATGTTCGAAAAGGAGTAGGAAGAAGTATACACTTATTTAATCCTACCCCTTTTCCACTACTCAAAAGAGTGTACTATTTTAAAACAAAAAAATATATATATATGCAAAACAAAAACTATATATGTAAAACATGAAAGAAATAAAATTAAAATGTAAACACCCGTGAATATCAAGTCCCTTCCTCATCCATGTACCTTGTGAACATCATTTCCTTATACATCAGTTTGAATTGTCTCATGTTTGGACATTTAGACTGTTCCACAGTTTCAATCCACATATCGAGATGCAGTGTCTTCTCATGGTAGTGAGTACATTTAGCACTTTTAAATTGAGTTCTCCCCTCAAATTATAACCCCCCTCCCTATCAAAGAACAATTCTTGAATGTTTCTTGGAAGTGCATGACTTTTTGCTTTATACATTAATTAATTGTGCCGTTTTAAATTCCACAAGATCATTTAACTTTAATGTTTTTGACTTTAAAAATAATATGTTTGTGTGATCACGATAACCTGCAATGTGAACTATCCTTATGGCCCTTTTTTGGAGTATAAAAAGTGGTTGTAGTGTAGAATTATAATTGTTTCCCCAGACTTCAGCACAGTAATTTTTTTTTGAACAATGTTTTTTTATTTGAACATTTGTTTTTACAGGCGGTCCCACATGGGCCAAAAGAAAAAAAAAAAAAAAAAAGGCCCTCCCTCCCTCCCTCCCCACCCCTATACCAGACAAAATCATTCTACAATATCTTAGATCGTCTATTAATCATTGTTTTTCCTTTTAGCTTTTAAATCACCCAACAGCAGTCACATATCTCTTGCATTCTGCAGATAGAGAAGAGGAAAAGTAAGAACACAATAGAAAAAATAACAAGCTGAGAGTCACATTATCCGCTTCCATACCCTCAAAGAAAGTTAGGAAAGGATCCCAAATATTGTGGAATTCTTTGGTACAACCTCTGTTAGTATACCTGATCTTCTCCAGTTTAATATGATACATGACCTCTCTCATCCAGTGGCCATAGACAGGTGAACCCGGGTCCTTCCATTTGAACAGTATCAGCCTTCTGGCCAAAAGTGAGCAGAAGGCCAGCATTCTAGATTCCCACCATCTAAAGTGGATGTCCGCTGGGGCCACTCCGAATAATGCAATATATGGTGATGGCTCCACTTTCTTTCCAAATATCTTAGAGAAGGTGTCAAAGATGGTCTGCCAGTAGGTGTGCAACTTTGGGCACGTCCAGAACATGTGGAGCAGAGTGGCTGGAGCATGTCTGCAGCGGTCGCATAGAGGGTCTATGTCGGGATACATCTTAGGTCGCTTTCACACAGGGGCTGTTTGGTCCGGACTTTCGGACCAGAATTCGATAGTCCGGTTTTTCGGGTCTGTGTGAATGCGCGTCGAACTCGGTCCGCGGACCAAGCAGGCGAACTCTAGTCCGCCTGAAAACGTACGTCTCGGTTCGGCTTCAGCGGACCAAACGCGAACCAAATATAGGAAGTGATTATTATTACCACTGCTTGCAGCACTCACTGCAAAACAAGCACACTGCATCTATCTATCTATCTATCTATCTATCTATCTATCTATCTATCTATCTATCTATCTATCTATCTATCTATCTATCTAACTGTGCATCTTGGGAAGAAGGAAGAAAAACGCGGCTTATTATTATTACCGAGGTGCACGGCATTAATAATGGATCAATGCCACGTCAATACTATTATTATTATTATATTATTATTATTGGTCTACAAGTTGTTTAGCGAGAGGATGGTGGTAATGTGCTTCAATAGAACAATGGATCAATGCCATGTCAAAACTCGCTCCGCTGATCTGGAGGGCTCGCAGACAGTCCACACACACGCGCGCGCACACACGGCTTGCAGCCACACACACATTTCCACTGTCCAATAGACAAGCGCCCTTTTCGACCGCGTGACATTGTTCAGAAGGTCTCGGTGCGCTGACAGATTTCTCTATGTGAACGCAGGCGAACCAAATGAAGAATGCAACAATGTTGCAACTTCACCCCCAGAACCGCACCGAGTCCACCAAAACTATATGTGAAAGCGACCTCAGAGAGCCTGTCTTTAGACCAATGCAGTCGGTGTACAATTTTAAATTGGATAACCGCATGTTTAAGGCAAATGGAAGAGGAGAAAATCCCCTGTATTATCTTGTCCCATGTGACCTCTGTGATTGGTTCACCTAAGTCAGTCTCCTATCTGCCCCTGAGGAGGTCTAAAGGTGTCAAGTTGCTTCTATTAAGTAGTTCATAAATTCTGCTTATAGCCTGTTTCTGGATCAGTTTACAGTTCAAGATTGAGTCTAAAAGGGAGGCAGGAGGACACACTGGGTAGCAGTCCGAGTTCGAAGTTACGAAGTTCCGGAGTTGCAAGTATCTATAGAAGTGTGACCTAGGGATCTTGTATTTCTGTACTAGTTGGTCAAAGGAGGCAAAGTTGCCATCTATATAGAGGTCAGACAGCGTAATCGCTCCACTCCCAACCCAACCGTCAAAGGCCTTATCCATCGTTGATGGGACAAACATGTGATTTCTTGTGATCGGAGCAGCCAGTGATAGTTCCCTGAGGGAGAAGGTTCTTCTAAATTGGTTCCACACTTTTATCGAGTGGATGACAACTGGGTTCGAGGTAAAGCTAGATATGGGCTGTGTGAACTAGGGATGCACGATAATTATCGGGCCGATATCAGCAATTATGACGTCATCCCGATAAACCCGATAACGTTATTAATAGCTAGATAATATAATATATTTTTTGGTAAAAAAAAAATGCGGTGTGGGTGAATTTGGATGAAGTGCGTTTGTTTTGACTGTGGGCTCCTCCCGTTTTGCCAGTACTGTGGTACGACTGATAGCGTGTGGTTTAGGAACAGGGCGTTTTACACAAATCCAGCGCTCCCTTTCTTGGCTGTGACGTAGCCACGTAAGTTTCTTGAAGCAGCGCGGATATCAACAAAGATGGCGACGCTAGTGGGGATTGTTTCAGAGGGAAAAAGTTCGCTTGCTATTTGTAATAAATGCAATGCAGAAGTTCCACGAGGAGAGAAAAGGGCAGCGGCTTGTGATACATCCAACCTAGCAGGTCACCTGCGGCATCACCACCGCTGCGATGGTGTGTTATTGTGTTAACTTAAAAGCCTGCGACGACGCGCGGGGAGCTAAGCAAAGCTAGCCCCTTTCATGGCTGTGATGCAACCCTTGGTTGAATACACAGTCACTTATTGCTCCGTAGTAGCCAGGTTAATTTGCACCACCAAGGACTGCTTAAAAGCTAGCGGCTTGAGCCCTTGGGTCATTTCTGTCAAACTTCTTTAATTTAGCAAACGACTCGTCAATAGGTACAAGCGTGCTCGCGCCGTCGTCGTAGGCTTCTAACACTATCGCAGCGGTGGTGATGCCGCAGGCGACCTCTAGGCTATGTGTCCACTCCGGTTTTGAAAAAAAAAAAAAAAAAAGCTTTGAGCGTCTTAGGTTGGATGTATTATAAGTTGTTGACGGATTGTCAATTTTCATTTGGAAAAATAAATATGGTCACTTTATCAGTCAAAACTGTTGTCTTGGCTTTTGTTTCCGTTGTCTGGTTAGGTCAAAACTACAGGAATATACAGTAGTTGGTGTTAAGTTATTGTCCTGGGAAGTCTTTTTATGTATTATTATTATTGTATTGTGATATGTTTTGTTTCATGTTGGAAAAAAAAATTTGATAAAAAAAAATATATACATTTAAAAAAAAGAATTATAATACAATAAATATCGGTTATCGGTATCTGTATCGGCCTTGAGGAGCATAAAGTTATCGGTGTCAAAGAATCAATATCGTGCACCCCTAGTGTGAACGGGAGCTTAGCACATAACAAGGCAGATAGGGAGGTGGATTTAACCGACGCTCTCTCCAGTACTGTCCACCAGGGGGCTGTGTCCTCCCCCTTTACCCAGTATAATAACGATCTTATGTTTGCTGCCCAGTAGTAGTAAATAAAGTTTGGAAGCACCATCCCACCCATTACGCGGGGTCTCTGCAGCATAGATCTTTTGATCCGGGGCGGTTTTTTGTTCCAGATAAAGGAAGATATCTGGTTGTTTATCTTGGAGAAGAATGTTTTGGTCAGAAAGACTCGAAGACTCTGAAATACATATAGAAATTTCGGCAATACATTAATCTTTATTGTGTTGATTCTCCCACCCAGGGATAGCGACAGGGGGTCCCAACGTTCAATATCTCTCGCCAGGTTAGTCAGTAAAGGTTGATAGTTAGCCATATATAGGTCCTTATGTTCATGCGTGATCCATATCCCGAGGTACTTGAACTTTTTAGGGCTAATTTTAAACGGGAATGTGCTCAGAGGTATCCGAGGTGCCGACGGGCATCAGTTCGCTTTTTTGAATGTTGATTTTGTATCCGGATATTTTGCCGAAGTCTGCAAGTAGGGTCATCAACCGAGGAAGACTCGTTTGGGGTTGTGATATATACAACAACATGTCGTCCGCGTAGAGCGAGACTTTATGCTCCGAGCCCGCGTGCATGATCCCCTTGATATCGGTGTTCTGCCTCAGAGCCAGCGCAAGGGGCTCCATTGCGATCGCGAAAAGGAGTGGAGATAAAGGACGTCCCTGTCTCGTACCCCTATGGAGTTCAAAGTAGGTGGATAGATTGTTGTTGGTGCGAACGGCAGCCATCGGAGACGTATATAGAATTCTAATCCAAGCTATGAGTTTGGGGCCAAACCCAAACCTCTCCAGAGCATGAAAAAGATAGTCCCACTCCACCCGATCAAACGCTTTTTTTGCATCAAGGGAGAGGACCACCTCAGGTGTTCCGGGTGGAGAGGGGCTATCCAGGATATTTAGGAGGTGTCTGATATTAAAGAAAGAGTACCGATTCTTGATGAAGCCTGTTTGGTCCGGCGAGATAATCGAGGGGAGAACCCCCTCCAGACGACGGGCCAGAACCTTAGCGAGAACCTTGACATCGGCGTTAAGGAGGGAAATTGGACGGAACGAGCCGCATTCCAGGGGGTTCTTGTCTTTCTTAAGGATTAAGGAGATAACCGCTTGGCGCATGGTCGGAGGAAGAGAATTTGTTGAGAATGATTAGTCAAATACGGCTAGCAGCAGTGGGGACAGCTGGGTTGAGAATTTTTTGTAGAAGTCTGTAGGGTAACCGTCTGGCCCCGGGGACTTGCCACTCTGCATAGATCTAATCGCTGACGTAATCTCCGCAACCGTAAGTTCCTCCTCCAGATCTGCGGCCCTCTCTGGGTCGACTGTCGGGACGTGGAGGGTCCTATAGAAATCGTCTAGCGTGGAGGGCCCCACTTGCGAGTCCGAGGTGTATAACGATTGGTAGAAAGTTTTAAAGCTTTTATTCATTTTAAGGTTGTCAGTGGCTTTTGAGCCCCGCTCGTCGTTGATAGTGGGGATGGACTGGTTGGCAGTTCTTTGTCGCAGCTGATGGGCAAGTGTTGGAGCCAAATGTATGATTTTGTTTACTTTGTAAATAATTGTATAGGTCTATAGTCTATATTTCATACATAGCCTATAGAAGCACTTAAAATGCCACAATCTATATAATCACTGTTAGTGCCAAATGTATGGTTGTGAAATTATTATTATTATTGTTATCGGTATGAATGAAGTCATGACTTATATACATAATGGGTTTTGTGATCACGTATTGTTGTAATTATTATATTTTGATAAGCTAATTATGAGATGCCAATGAGATGCATGTGGCTAATTTGGGGAAACAGGCATCAGGTGTTTAAAATGGGCTGGCCGTCACACAGCCAGTGTTCTAAGAATGTTTGGTATGTGGCGACACGGTTTTTTGACCGCTGCAGAGCAGCCTATGTTTTGAGTTTTGATTCTACAATATGATTTCGCCGTCAAACGGTAAGATAAACATTTCCTATGGTTCATTGTGGGGATTATTGGAATCCGAAGATCTACATTGAAAATATGAAAGGAAAATAAATGTCATATACAAAATCCGATCTCCCGAGTGCTGCTATCTGAGCGCGTCAACCAAGTGCATACCAGTAGAACCAGAAGATGCATTTACGTTGTATAAGGATTGCATCTTTATAGTCAAAAAACTGCTGCTTGTTGATGAAATGGACGTTGTACATGTTTTGCGCTGCGAATGGAAAGCGAGCGGTATCTGACATTTACTACGGATCCAATACTTCCGCATTGCCGTGTTGTTTATGAATGAATGCGCTCCGCCCTCCGCTCCACGGCTGTATCCAACGCGTCACCGCGGTGTGTGTAAAAGCATAAAGGGAGGTTTCAATGCACCCAGAAGGACTGCATGAATGAAGTGCATTTAAAACGCGCAACGCGGCTGAAGTAAAATAAAACTGAAACGTTGTGTTGGTGTTTTGTGAATGGAGAAAATGCCTGATCAATTGAAAGAAGGGGGTTCTGAACACTCGAAGGAAGAGGGTGGAGCTGAGCATGAAGAGAGAGTTGGAAAAGAAAAAAGAAAAGCTCAAATGTTTAAAGGCTTCCAGAAGTGCAAGACTGGGTTTAATAACCAAAATGAAATAACACAATTAATGCAAAATGTGTGCAATGTTGAATTGGTGAGATCCAAACTGGAAAATGAACTTCCACGATTGTGCAGTGACCTGGGTACATGCAATGACTTACTGTGTGAATTACTGACCACAGAGGAGATGCAAAGTGATCAAGTTGACTGGTATGACCCCAAAGTGGAGTCTCTTCTGGAGTACAAGGCTACAGTTAAAGATTGGGTTTCTGCTGCTTCCGTCCAGAGTGAATCAAATGTTGTAAAACCAGGAGGCGGAGCTTATGGCAAGAGCTGACAGGTTGGCACGGCAACAAGCTATGGAAAGGGAGGAAGCCAAGCTTGAAGCTGACAGGTCGGCACGGCAACAAGCTATGGAAAGGGAGGAAGCCAAGCTTGAAGCCAAGCTGAAGGCAAATCGGAAGCAGTTTGAACTGGAAACGGAAATAGCAGCAAATGCTGCAAAACTGAGTGTCATAAGGAAATATGAGTATTCTGATGTACAACCTGCCACTGCCATGCTCCCACATCCCACCATGCCCCATTTAGAAGATGGGATGAACGACTATCTGGAACATGGACAACTTGACATAGAAGATGATGGGCTTGTGGATGTGCATGGTGAGGATCTATTTTCAAGCACAAACCTCCTGGAACCTGAGTTCATTCAGCTGCCTCCCCCAACTGTACAGAGAGCAGCTATCAGAGTGGGTAACCCCAATGATAATACAAGCATCGTCAATGTAGTTGGAGCTACTTCCAACTTCCAAAGTCTTGTACAGAATACACAAGAAAACACAAGCTCCAGTGCACAAGCCACAAAGGCCCAGCCAAGGCAGTTGCCACCCCCATCCAGCAGCTCATCTTCCGGCTCTGGAGGAGATGAAATGAGCAACCTGGTAAAAATTATGGAAAAACAAAACGTGATAACCGAAACACTCGTTAAACAACAGAAGATGTCTTCATTACCGCCACTCAGTATCCCAACATTTAATGGAGATCCTTTAAATTACCAGTTCTTTATCAGAGCATTTGAACATGGTATTGAGAAGAAGACATAGGACAGTAAGGACAGGCTTTATTTTCTGGAGCAATAAACAGTTAACCAACCAAGAGAGCTGGTGCGTAGTTGCCAGTACATGCAACCTGACGCAGGATATATAGAGGCAAAAAAGTTGTTGAAGCACCATTTCGGAGATGATTATCAGATTGCCACGGCCTACATCAACAAGGCTCTCAGTTGGTCGTTTATCAAAGCCGAAGACCCAGAAGCTTTAAAGGCCTTCGCAGTATTTCTCAGCAGCTGTCTGAACACAATGGATACAGTGGACTACATGCAAGAAATGGACCACCCAACTAACATGAAAGCCGTTCTCTCCAAGCTCCCATATACATTCAAAGAGAAATGGCGAGCTATAGCTTGTGACATACAAGAAAGAGAGAAGAGAAGAGCCAAGTTTAAAGACCTGGTGCTGTTCATAGATAAACAGTCAAGGATTATTTCCCACCCTGTGTTTGGTAACCTCAAAGATTCTCATGCCACCACAGCGGCCAAAACCATTTATACTCCTGCGCCTACTGCATCCAGCACAACCAGCCTAAGGGCCAAACAGAGTATGAGTGGTTTTGCCACAAGTGTAACAACGCTACAGGCAGCTACTGAAACAACAACACCACCAGCAGCAATGGGACCGAAAGACAAAAGGGTTAATCGGCTGCCCAACCGCTGCATGTTTTGTCAGGGAGAGCACACTATTGCCACCTGCCTTAAGATCCTCAAGAAAGCCCACAAGGACAGGCTGGAGTTTCTGAAGACTAAGGGGCTGTGCTTTGGATGTTTGGATCTAGGGCACATGAGTAAGGGTTGTATTCAGAGGCTTACCTGTAAGGAGTGCAAACTAAAACACCCCACAATCTTGCACATCGCTAAAAGGCCACAGCAAATTGAAAAGGCTGTAGCAAGTGCTGCTTCCAGTGTGGACTTGGTGGAGGATACTGGGGCCGGGGAGCCCGAAGGCATCCTAGCAATTGTGCCTGTAAAAGTGAAAGCACAGAAGGGTAATAACATCGTAACGACTTATGCGTTCCTAGACACTGGAAGCACCGCAACCTTTTGCACTGAAGCACTTCTACAGCAGCTCCAAGTAACCGGCCGAAAGGCAGAAATACTGTTGAAAACACTAAACAAAGAGGAATCCACTAAAACCTCTGTTGCATGTGACCTGGAAATATGTGGTCTGGAGAGTGATGAGTACGTGCAGCTTCCACACGTGTACACTCAGAAGGAGATTCCAGTGCGTAAAAATAACATCCCCACCCAAAAGGACGTGAATTCATGGCCGTACCTGAGGGAAGACATCAGGATCCCTCAGATTGATGCAGAAATTGGTCTGCTAATTGGATGCAACGTGCCAAAGGCTCTAGAGCCATTGAGAGTCATTAACAGCCGAGGGAATGGCCCATACGCCGTTAAGACTATCCTGGGTTGGACGGTAAATGGACCGCTAAGGACGATGGTTCCATCCCGCACTAGAAAACCTGTCATAAGTGCAAACGGAATATACGTCACAACAAGACTGGAGGAACTGCTGCAGCAGCAAGTCAAGCTCGACCTCTCGGGACACGGACACGAGGAAAGGAAGGAAATGTCCAAAGAAGACTATACGTTTGTCTCCACGGTCACACTGGTGGACGGACATTATGCTATTGGGCTCCCACTGAGAGAAGAGCGACTTGAGCTCCCCAACAATCGTGGTGTTGCGGAACAAAGAGCTTCAAACTTAAAGAGAACATTTCAAAGGAACAAGAAGTTTGATGAAGACTACAACGTTTTCAGAAAAAGAAGAAAAAAGAAGAAACTTGACAGAAGGAGACGTGGTCCTCATCATCGACGACACCTCTCCAAGAAACTCTTGGTTAATGGGCCAAGTCACTCAAGTCCTACCGGATGCAGGAGGATTCGTGCGGCAAGTGCTGGTTAGGACAAAGACGAGCACACTTCGCCGGCCAATCTCAAAGCTGGTTCTGCTGGTAGAGGCCCAAGAGGAACCACAGCCTGCATCCACTCCCTTCTCCTCACCCTAAGATGGCCCTTACCCTGCTCCCCCCCCCTCCCAAGAAGACACACTCCCCCCCCCCCCCGACCAAGAAGACACACTCCCCCCCCGCCCCCAAGAAGACACACTACCCCCCCCATCCTCAAGAAGACACACTACCCCTCCCCCTTTACACAGGCACACATTACATTACACATTACACGCATCGACTATACACACACTATTTCGTAGATGAACTATGCGCTACGTTTTTTTTTTCACATTCGCGCTACGCTCAAGGAGCAGAAGATTGGACAGTGTGCAATGTGACGCGGACTTATTGTAAAACAAAGAAGTATTGTGTTGGCTCCGTTAAGCATGTTTTTGGTAATTGCCATGTAAGGTTCCACGACAATTAGGGGCCGGCATGTTGGAGCCAAATGTATGATTTTGTTTACTTTGTAAATAATTGTATAGGTCTATAGAAGCACTTAAAATGCCACAATCTATATAATCACTGTTAGTGCCAAATGTATGGTTGTGAAATTATTATTATTGTTATCGGTATGAATGAAGTCATGACTTATATACATAATGGGTTTTGTGATCACGTATTGTTGTAATTATTATATTTTGATAAGCTAATTATGAGATGCCAATGAGATGCATGTGGCTAATTTGGGGAAACAGGCATCAGGTGTTTAAAATGGGCTGGCCGTCACACAGCCAGTGTTCTAAGAATGTTTGGTATGTGGCGACACGTTTTTTTTTTACTGCTGCAGAGCAGCCTATGTTTTGAGTTTTGATTCTACAATATGATTTCGCTTTCAAACGGTAAGATAAACATTTCCTATGGTTCATTGTGGGGATTATTGGAATCCGAAGATCTACATTGAAAATATGAAAGGAAAATAAATGTCATATACAAAATCCGATCTCCCGAGTGCTGCTATCTGAGCGTGTCAACCAAGCGCATACCAGTAGAACCAGAAGATGCATTTACGTTGTATAAGGATTGCATCTTTAGCAAGTATCCGTCCGGCCTTCTTCCCATGTTCATAGTACCCCTGTCGCGTTTTAGTAATGAGGTACTCAGCCTGTCGCGTTGACAGGAGGTCAAACTCAGTTCGCAGTGATATACGTTTGAAAGGAATCAACCATCAAATTCCTGTCATACCCTTTTGATTAGGTGATAGAATTAAGATCCTACATTGTGTTCTATGTCTGTTCTCTCCTGTCCCGCATTTTGGGTTGACCTACTTACTCGTGGTGCAGGCTGAGGCCCCAGTCTGTTCTACACACAGCTTGGTTTGACCTGCCGACCTTTTGACTCCGGACCCCTCTCCCCACACACACCCACACATGCACACACGAACAGATCTCTTGCTTGCTGCTTGCGTCTGACTGATAGGTTTTTCAGTTGAACATCTAAAATCATGTAGCAGTTATGCAAAGCCTAAAACAAAGACACAGTCATTCCCCCAAGAACGTTGGAGCATATAGCTTTAACTCCCTCCCTTTCAGTACACACACATACACACACACACACACACTCTAGCACACACACACACCAATTATATGATGTGCCGTGGAGAGGGGCGATAAGGAGAACGGTGGTAGGGAGGCAGGGGACTGCTTTTCCATATTGAAGGCAGCCCCTCCTTCTACTCCGCTTCCCATCTAAGATACTTTGTCCTCAAACTATGACGCGACAGCTATCAATCATTAAGCCAGGAGGGGTGGAAACGAGAAATGTATAAATGATGTGATGATGTATTGACGAGACCGCCACTTGGCACTGGCTCGCTCCATGTGCGGAGGTGCGTGGTCCGGATTGTGATCTACTTGTGCTGTGAGGGTTCAGTAAAACTCTGCAGACTGCCATCTGACTCTGTCTCATCTCTCTGTTCACCTCGCCGACATTCAACTAAAAGAACTTAGGTTAGGAGGAGGCCTGTGAGAGAATTTCCTTTCAATTGGAGGCGCCGCTGAGATTGGTGATCGGAAATAGGTGAGCAGAGACCGAGTAGATTATCTGCAGAGTTGGCACAGGATGAGTAGATCATAGTCTGTATTTTTTTTTTATTTTTTTTTTTGGGTTTAGTCTTCTTGTCCATTCTGCATTCGTTCCGGGACTGACTGACGAGTCATAAACGGTTGAGTGCATTGGTCCAGGTAGCCGGTGCTTTTTCTTCAAATGACAAGGTGAGCTGAAAGCCCATTAAAAATTTTTCTGCAAATTGGCAAATTCCAAATTTTGAATTGTTTTGTCATTTTGATAGGGAAAAGTACCTGCGTCTGCTGACATCTGTGAGGACATGAATATTGTCTATGTTAATAGGGTTTGAGGCCCTAGGCCTGGCTAAATAGGGTTTGAGGCCCTAAGGTCTGCTAAATAGGGTTTGAGGCCCTAAGGTCTGCTAAATAGGGTTTGAGGCCCTAAGGTCTGCTAAATAGGGTTTGAGGCCCTAAGGTCTGCTAAATAGGGTTTGAGGCCCTAAGGTCTGCTAAAAGAGGGCTTAGAGTCCCCGGGTTAAAGGCCCCACCAGAGGTTAAAGTCCTGTAGGTTAAAGTCCTAAAAGAGGGGTTAGAGTCCCCGGGTTAAAGGCCCCACCAGAGGTTACAGTCCTGAGAGGTTAAAGTCCTAAAAGAGGGGTTAGAGTCCCGGGTTAAAGTTCCCTGGTTAAAGTCCTCCGTGGTTAAGGGCCTAAGTAGCACCTTTCCATAGTGTGGGTTAGAGTCACTATTGAGTTGCCGTGGTTAAAGGCATATTGGGTTGCCGTGGTTAAAGGCCTATATAGCACCGTTCCACGTGGCCCACGGCTGCATTTACAAGACCAGTTATGTTGATTGTTGATAAGGGGGCCATTATCATTATATTAAAATGAATAGTGGTAGGGAAGCGCAACCTATTATTATTAAAATGAATATCGTCCATATTGCAGTTTCAGACTATGCATTGACAACCTAGTTGATTAAATATAGGTGGGTATATATGCTCCGGGTCTGAGAAGGAGCGGGTGTTATATTGTATTATATTATATGTATTATGTTGTGCTATGTGGTTAGTTTATTTGCATGAACCGCTCTGAACACCGCCGTGCGCTCTGCGGTGGGACCGGCGCTTCGCTTTCGCTCCCCCCACGGGCGCGCGGCTTGAGGGGTGGAAGCGGTTGTTTTCGCGTGGTTGGGTTCAGAGGCGTGCATGTTCACAGAAATACACTCGATATCTGCGTTGTTACCACAAATATGGATGTTGGTAGAGGCGAGCATGTTCACAGAAATACGGTACAGTGCTGTTAAGGGGATGCGGACCAGTGATGGAGCTTTCGTCATCAGGGTCCCCATTTTCATTTCCACATAATCATCACCATTATTATCATTATTATTTCGTTGGTGCCGCTTGCTGTAAACGTTGCGGGACCACACGTAAATTCACATGGGTCTGCATTGATAAAGACACTTCAGATTGATACAATATTTTATGGGAGCGACGCGTGCTCGGTTCTGCCGGCAACAGCAGCCGCAGGCTGTTTGTTCCCCCTCTCGGGCCCACAGTAACCGTGCGGAGCTGTTCCCTCCGTCGTGGTGCTGGAATCGAGTGAGCCAGCACGTTCTGGGTGAATCCCCACTCTCTCTCTCTCTCTCTCTCTCTCTCTCTCTCCCTTCTCAAGCTCAGCACAGAGGACACAGCTGTCCCGGGTGGGAAGAGGAAGCTGAGGCATTTGTAGCTAGCTGCTCTCTCTTAGGCCTAAGGGGGAGTGGGTGTAGACTGGAATTGGCTGAGATTAAGGGTAGAAAGGGAGGAAGCCGCCACTGTTTGTTTGCCTAATACGATACTAAGTGCATGTCTTAAGATTCCAACTAAAACATGTGTGTGTTGATACCGGTGTGAAAGGTTGTTGTGTTTGAGTGATAGATTTTGTTTGTCATGGTTTATTGGTAAATGCATGGAGTGCATGTGTGTCCTGGAGTATGGGTGTGTAGGTGATGGAGAGGGTGGTATGTATGGTATGGGCGAGTTGGGGGCCCTGTGGGGGGATGGCGAGGATGCCCACGAGGCGACTGCAGGGTCCGTGCTCGAGGCACCGGCCTACGAGGAGCCCTTGGAGGATACACCGGACGGCTCTCCTCCTCGAGCCCGTCTCTTTCCTGTCCAGCTGGGGTCCCCCGTGTCTGAGCCACCGGACTCTGCTGACATGATGGCATCCGGGGATGAGGATGTGGGGGAACCAACTGCATGTTTCTATGATGTCGTGGTAGGGTTGTGAGAATGGGGACAAGATATTGTTGCTTGTTTTTCCTTTTATATTGTATACTCATTAGAATATTGGATATTGTATACTCATTAGAATATTGTATACTCATTAGGATATTGTATACTCGAAAGACTAATGTATGCTCAATAGATTAGGTCTGCGTTAGGAATGCACTGATGTGGGACAATGTGTGTTTTGTTTTGATTTGGTTTATGTGAATTTTAGTCTGATTTTCTAATGATCCCTCGGCATAGAGATTGCAACCATTGAAAATCATTGCATTTTTTTTTTATGTATCTCTGATATGGTCCTCTTTTTCATTTGTGAGTTGGGTGATGGTGACGGAGTATGACGCTGATGTGCCGGAACTGGAAATCTGAAAGTTGAGTGGTTCTTTACGCATTTTGTATGTGTTTCAATCAATGGGTTTTCTCATAGAATAAGTCTAGATGAATTGTGATCTGCTTGTGGTTGTTGAGTAAGCTGTGGTGTTCTGTGTGCTTTGTTTCTTCCACAGGCTGTCGGGTTGGGGAGTGGCTGAGCGATCATGGACGCGATGGGGAACGGTCAGCTGTCATCCGCTTCCTTGGGGACGCTGTGGTCATGCTGAGAACCGTACCGAGGCCCTTCTCCTCTCCATACCTCTGCCGGTGGTGACGGAACTGATCTTGGGGTGGAAATGAAACCCGGACGATATCACGAGCTGTCGCTCGATGGTCGCCTGAAAATGTAGGGCTGGTGCCGGATTGAGGGGGAGGGGCCGGCAACAGGACTTCGGCCTGAATTCAGTATGATGCAGTGTCCTCTGGGGGTGATGGCTGACTGACGAGGATGGAGTGTCGTTCGGCGCTCTCTGCCTGATGGCCTGCGGTTTGAGACTGTGGGATTCACAGTCTCAAGGGTGGGTGTGTGGACTATGTGGACTCCACACAACAACTGAATAGTGGACTCAACAACTGAATAAATTTAACTGAATTGGACTCAACAACTGAATAAATTACTGAATTGAAATAATTAATTGAAATAAGAATATTAGAATAATAGATGAGAAAGTATAAATTGATTGATATTGTGCAAAATAAGACTGAACTGTCTGAACTGTCTTAAATAGTATTTCAAACATGTACATTGTGCAAGAGTGTCATGCATCATTTCCATATTTTACAGATCCTGGTTAATGATAAATCGACGTCAGTTTATTGGTAGATTATTTTTTTTTGTTTTTATTCCGCTATAAAGTTACGGCAATGAATTTTGATGACTGTTCGAATTGGTAGTGTACCCTCAAATATGTTTCCTGGCTTGTATTGTATAGCTGTCATTAGCATTTTATGGGTTTTTAGTTAGCCTGGAGGAGCAGGGCCCAGTAGTGCATTGTGGCAAACACAAGATTACAACCGGGCATAATGGATAAATGGGAAATCGATTGAACGGGTCATCGAGGTCCTGGGTGGTCCTGGGTGGGCCTATGTCAGGGGTAGGACTGGGTAACACGAAGGGCCAAGGTAAAGTTGATGATGTGTATTAGAAGATGGACGATTGAAGTGGAAAAAAGAAGACGGTTCACTCCACTCTCTTCCCCTCTGGTCCGTTCCATCATCTGCCCACCTACGATCCCTCCTGTCTAAAGACACTAGACCTGCCCACCTATGACCCCTCCTGTCTAAAGACACTAGACTCTACTGGCGAGATGAAGGCAGTTGTCTCGGGGGACATCGCCTCCCTCGTCTCCCTCTACCCACTGACTGTGCAGGGATCAAGGACTCTGAGATCTCCAACACCCGAGGGGGTTTTGCTAGGACTCTGTTTCGTTCTGCTGGACTCCCACACCTGCACTGTATTGATGATAGTATTGGTGGTCATCCATCCTTGTGTTTGATGGTTGATGGGTGTGTCATAAATTATGTATTATGACAAAAGGGGGACTGAAAGGAATCAACCATCAAATTCCTGTCATACCCTTTTGATTAGGTGATAGAATTA
Source organism: Notolepis coatsorum (assembly GCF_963971535.1). Taxonomy (NCBI): domain Eukaryota; kingdom Metazoa; phylum Chordata; class Actinopteri; order Aulopiformes; family Paralepididae; genus Notolepis; species Notolepis coatsorum. The sequence continues at coordinate 171,807,075 of NC_140165.1, read as the reverse complement.
AGATGTGATAGAATTAAGATCCTACATTGTGTTCTATGTCTGTTCTCTCCTGTCCCGCATTTTGGGTTGACCTACTTACTCGTGGTGCAGGCTGAGGCCCCAGTCTGTTCTACACACAGCTTGGTTTGACCTGCCGACCTTTTGACTCCGGACCCCTCTCCCCACACACACCCACACATGCACACACGAACAGATCTCTTGCTTGCTGCTTGCGTCTGACTGATAGGTTTTTCAGTTGAACATGTAAAATCATGTAGCAGTTATGCAAAGACACAGTCATTCCCCCAAGAACGTTGGAGCATATAGCTTTAACTCCCTCCCTTTCAGTACACACACATACACACACACTCTAGCACACACACACACCAATTATATGATGTGCCGTGGAGAGGGGCGATAAGGAGAACGGTGGTAGGGAGGCAGGGGACTGCTTTTCCATATTGAAGGCAGCCCCTCCTTCTACTCCGCTTCCCATCTAAGATCCTTTGTCCTCAAACTATGACGCAACAGCTATCAATCATTAAGCCAGGAGGAGGGGTGGAAACGAGAAATGTATAAATGATGTGACGATGTATTGACGAGACCGCCACTTGGCACTGGCTCGCTCCGTGTGCGGAGGTGCGTGGTCCGGATTGTGATCTACTTGTGCTGTGAGGGTTCAGTAAAACTCTGCAGACTGCCATCTGACTCTGTCTCATCTCTCTGTTCACCTCGCCGACATTCAACTAAAAGAACTTAGGTTAGGAGGAGGCCTGTGAGAGAATTTCCTTTCACGTTTTTTCAACGTGTCGGTTGATGGCGAGTGGCTATGTAGTCTATCTAGCTCCAAAATCTCGTCCGTCAGTTGCTTAAGGCGTGCCGTGTTTATCTTCTTTTGGTTGGCGCAATATGAAATCACCTGTCCCCTTAAGTACGCCTTCAGTGATTCCCAAATGGTTAAAGAAGACATTCCCGGAGTCTTATTAATGTCGAGAAATAATGTAATTTATGTGTGTGTGTGTGTATGGATGTATCAGACACAGCCAAGGTGTAAACGTATGGGTGTGTAGGCGTGAGTGTGTGGGTCCATGCCCCCGTATCTGTATAATGTGTAAACGTGTATGTGTGTCTACATGTGTGTCTGTGCATGCGCGTAGTATGCGCCCACGTATGTGTGGTACGCCTAGAATCTCTAGATAGTGCATCCATTAGGTGTGCGAGCACGTGCGTCATCGTAGGTGTGAGCATGTGTGTACATATTTATATGTCTGTATGTGCAGGGTGCGATCCACGGGGGGAGCTCGGTCCGCTATAGCTCCCCTAGATCAGACATCAGCTCCCCTGGGGGTCTCTAAAGCTCCCCTGGGGGTCTCTAAATTACTGAAAATAAATGCTACTTTTGCCATGCATTTCTAATTTTTCTGTATCATCACCGTGTATAATAATAAACGTATGCTATTTTGGATGTATGATTAATGATTTGCGCACTAATTCACACGTAATATGGCAACATGCATGCTATTCTTGCAATTACCATTCGGAGCGCGGCGGCGCTGTAGCCTGCACGCACGCACGGTACAAATCAAACTTGACCCACTTTGTAACCTGTGGCTGTGACTTGTTGACACAGTGATCGTTTTGACAGCCAGTAAATAAGGTCACTCAGGAATGCATAATGTCTAAACGAAAACAAGTAAGCCTAACCAATTTTGGTTTCACGAAGACAGTGAAGCTGACAGAGCAGCAGGAGGCGGGCCGCGGGATCGCCTGTATGATCCCGCGGCCCGCCTCCTGCTGCTCTGTCAGCTTCACTGTCTTCGTGAAACCAAAATTGGTTAGGCTTATTTGTTTTCGTTACAATTACACCTGCTTGGTGCTGCTCCGGTGGGGACTATTATTAGTATTACAACGCCCGGTGACCGTGCCGTGGAAGCCCAGACCGTCCAGACGGCCGGACCTCAACAAGTGAGTTGTCTAGTATTATGTGTTCTGTAGTTACTGAAACTGATTGAATATGACAGGATTCAAGAGGTTTATTTGTCACATACATATACATACACAAGGCCTACAGGCTACAGGCTGCGATCACAGTATCCTCCAACAGTCCCCCCCCCCCCGCAATTTTTTTTTATCTGGCTCACCCAAAGACCATGCTATGGTTCGCACACTGTGTATGTGTATACACACATTGTCCTATTGGGGCCAAAATTATACACTAGTGTTCACATCACCTGTACATCATAAGTAGAGGCCAATGAATTAGCTGGAGATTGGTGAGTCACTTAGCTTGATAAATGGTGTCCAGTGGCATATTTCAGATGTGATGACCTCTAAAAGCTGCTGGATATTCTCACCAGAAAAAAAAAGATTAGTGTCATCCGCAAATAAAATAGACACACATCGTGTATATGGATCGCTGCCATAACTCAATAATCGAGATGATTTGGGCGTTTATTATTATTATACAAACCGGAAATGGATCGAGTCGATCGCCGTCAAATAAGTGGGATCTTTTACCTCCAGTCTCATCGGCGAACGGTAAGAGGACGCTGACGTCATTTTCAGCGTGAGTGTTTATTATTATAATGCAAACTGCTCTGATCAATATATCACCCATACTACATAAAGCATTTACTGACGATCACGGAATTATAAACGACCCCCCCCATTCATCCGCGCATGATCAGTCATAACGTTTAGGATCATGTACAGTTGACATTTTTAATATAGCGTGTATCGCCAACAAACAGCAGTTGATAATCTATATATGCGTGTATGCCTATAACTAGCGTTCTAGGAATTACTGCAGAAAACGATAAAAATATATTTATATTCTAGACGGTATTTCCGTATGAATCTATGAATGAAAAAGTAAAACGTTCCTACATCCTGAACGATAGATAATCGATGTTGAATGGGCCATAGTAATGTCAATTTAGCAATAAAATTTAAAAAGTTATAGCCCTGCAAAGAAGGTAAACATCTCCGCTTAGATTGGTGGCAGTGATCATACATTGATGGATATAAGCGTGGCAGTTAATGTGTTAATAATCGATATGATTTCGGCGTTTATTGTGACATACAAACCGGAAATGGACCTCGACGTCCTATACCTGGGATCTTTCACCGCCAGTCTCATTGACGCACGGTAAGAGGACGCTGACGCTATTTTCAGCCCAATTGTTTATTTATTTCACTGCAAACCGATCTGATCAATATATCACCCATACTACATAAAGCATTTACTGAGGATCACGGAATTATAAACGACCCCCCCCCCCCTTTCATCCGCGCATTATGACGCATAACGTATACAGCCTGTATCGGGAATAAACGGCAATTGATAATCTATATATGCGGTTATGCCTATAACTCACGTTCTATGAATTACTGCAGAAAACAATAGGCTTAGAGTGGTGGCAGACTGGCTATATAGAATAGAATAGAATAGAAATACTTTTATTATCCCGTGGGAAATTTAACACTGCAAATCGCTCAACATTTAAACATTTAGACAGAACAGGTCACGAATTAGAATAATAAAACAAATCAAATCAAGTTGCCTAGGATAAGAGTAGAGTAAAATAGAATAAAAATGGAATAAAATATACAGTAAATAAATACAGTAAAAATATACTGATATATTGATGGATATAACCAGTTGCTTGAATGCCCACCATCCACTTCAATGTTAGCGTTAATATCGCCTAATCTATGTTTTAAATTATGGCTATGTGTCGAATCTGCCTGTCGCTTATCAATGACTCATTTTCCAGTCAACATTGTCGAAGCGGATTGTTTTTTTATCGGTTCATTTCCGTTTTATAGCATTTTGAAAAGCCCTTGTTTTCAAGAAAAATTAAAAGATTCTGTGATAAACGCCCTGCCCTGGAATATTCTAGAACGTTGTCATTTTTCGGCCTATTTATGAATCGTTTTCAAATAAACGCTAGATTATCGATAGTATATGTGTATGTATGCACGCTGGTGCCGCGAGCTGAAATCGATTCTCTTAGTTCCTGATCGCTCGCACAGCCAAACAGCCATATCACACATAGGGGAAAAGCTTATATCTCCGTGAAAACATGTCTGATTATCCTAAGACTGGTAAAATAGATTCCTTACCTGAGATCAGATGGTATCCAAAAAGATTATTCCAATTCCTGATCGCTATTCCAAAAATCGATCCTTTTATTGATCCATCGCTACATACTGTAAAACACATATTACACACTGTTCTGAGGCTCCACAATGACTGGGATCATCTCCGGTTACATGCGTGAGAAGTAAAATGTGGATTCCGGATTTTTTTTTTCTCATCCATTTTCATTGAGTCCATTCCAAAAGGGTGCATTACCATCTGGGAGACGATAGGGGGCGCTTTTTTCACATCTGAGCTCCTGGTGGGGCTGGTTTCCCAACGGTAGACTCGGTTGATGAAATATGAATTCAGATCGCTAATATAAAAAAAAATCACGCTAATTGTCGTGGTGGGCATTCAGGGGGCGGGCGGCTAACGTGTTATGTCGTGGCTGGCATTCAAAGTGTTAAGCTGCTGCTGTTCATTTAATTTTAAAACTAGACTAGTTCATAGTTTAGAGCAGTGGTTCACAACCTTTTTTGAGTACTGTACCCCCAAAGCATTTCAAGCCAACCAAAAGTACCCCCTACTACGCAATCAATCGTGGTGATCCCCAGGATATATAATTAATAGTCTATATATTGTGGCAGACCGGCTGTGTGTGTATGTGTGTGTGAGTGAGTGGATGACCTGGATAAAGTCACATGGTCACACAAGTTGGCAGTTTATTGAAGTCAAGTTTTAGTTCTGAGGTCTGACATCATCACCTCATTCCCATTGTAACATTAAGTTAACAAAGCACTGAAGACTGAAAACTAAGACAACATAAGATGAGATACGATAGGATACAATCAGATGAGATATTCCTTTATTGATCCCCTTGGGTAAATGTGGGTGTCATAGCAGCATGGGGGAGGGGAGGTATAGGTATGGGCAGGGTAATAGCAGAAAGACATAAATATAGGCAATAGAATTAGATCTGAATATAAAAAGATGTAAATGGGATGGTTTCATGCTATTATTCGAAACACATTGGCTGTGGTTGCTCTGTAGTTGTGACAGTAAATCCAGAGAGCACATCATGTTCACCAAACTGACGATTCTTCACTTTCTCCGTTTTCTTTTTCTTCTGAATGGGTTCTCCTGATTCAGCAGTATCACCTGTGTTGTTGTTGCTGGATGAACCAGCTCGACTCAATCATTGATCCATAATGTTAACAGACATTTTGAAAGAGGCTTGATATTTTGCTAACTAGCTACACTACAATGATGATGCTCGGTGTAACACCTGACAGTCCGGCGGGAAGCTGAACGTTGCGCGATAGAACAAGTATAGCCAATAATAATATTATAGCCATCAAATTATTACTTTGGATTCCCACAATTTTGGCATGCATTATTCTTTATTTGGGTACAGTTTTCCTGTACATAAAAAAAATTAAATAAAATTCATGTTTAAAATCTTTTCATGTACCCCCTGGGGACCACCCACGTACCCCTAGGGGTACGCGTACCCCCGGTTGGGAAACACTGGTCTAGAGCAGGGGTTCCCAAAGTCGGGGTCGGTCGCGAGCAGCGATGCAGTCGTGCACACACGCGGTTACACGCCGTTGTAGTAGATCACTGAGGCAGAAGTGCGCGCGGATGTGCACGTGCGCACACAAAAATGCGTTCACAATTGTCACTGGACTCGTCGCGCCGGCCGGCACTTATCACCTAGACTTTGCATAATAATAGGATACCGATAGCATAACGATAAGAGCTGGTGGGGGGTTGCTTGATCTGTGGTCGACTGGAAGGATGAGACATTAAGTTGTGCTTCAGTCTCTGAAGGAAACTGTCCTTCTGTAAACTAACTCTAAGTTACATTGTTAATTTAGTTTGTATTTACTTTTCTAGTTTAAGTTAATTCAATTAAAGAAATTGTAACTACAATTACATTTAAAACATTTATGCATAATAATCATCTGTTCTGTGCGCAACCGAGGGAACATGTATGCGCGTGCGCGGGAGCGTGCGTGCACGTGGCGTTTGGGCAGTTCCCATATTACGACTGCACCACTGGTCGCAAGCCGCCGCGGGGGGGGGGGTCGCCAGATGATTTCCAAAAAAATTAAAATCCAAATTATTATAATTTTTTTTTGCAGTCAGGCCACTGAACTTAGAAGCAGGCCAGGACAGTGTTTCTAGTTGCAGCAGCGCAATAGTTAGATAACCTATGTGGGGAACAACCAGGAGATCACTGGAACTCACACAAGTTGGAGAACTATCTCTCTCTCTCTTGCTCTCACTAACCTCGTTCCCAGCTTTAAAGCACTACGGCCGAAAGTGGGAATCAGGTAGGAAGTCCCGCCCCTGAAATCACGACACGGTGCTCATGAAAATGTATTCCCCCCAGAAACAACCTCGTTATCGCCTCCCTCGACAGGCTGACAGACCTGCTTGTTGCTTGTTTCGCTGGGGACTATAAACAGACCTGCCCTGTTCCCCGTACCTGGTTCAACTAAGTCGATCAAGATGTCATTATCCAGATTCAGTTAACCCGATGTTTGAAGCCGGGATTTTCCTGTTCCTCGAAGGTGGATTCAGTCTCGTTAACTCAACCCAGACTTGAGACCCAGGATAAGTGCGCGCGGCCGCTCCAGTTGAAAAGCCAGCACGTATCGATAGCAGAGATCCTGATTCTCTAGCGGCATTGATTGATTAATTGATTTAAAACTTTATTAACATATTGCAGTACGGCTCAATCGCCTCGCCGACAAGTTAAATGCGTTATCTATAGGCTAATTTTAAGTCCCTCATTACCTCAATCAATCAGATTATATTTCTTTAAACTTGCCTGCTGGATTGAATAATCAAATGAGAACTTGCTAGCGAAAATAATTAGTTAAACTGTTATACAGAATAACGATACGGCTCTCTTACCCATTGATTGATGTAAGGTCGATCTTTTACTTATCTCCACTGTGGTGTAACGGGTTCATCTTTTGACTTTCACGCAGACGACCGGGGTTCGAAACCTAGTCTTTCCCTTCTTTTTGCGATGTAGGAATAATTCAATTTGGTGCACGTTGAGAGCTATATAAAGAATGACATCCTCAATGCATGTAGATTTATAATATTTTAACTTAAAACTAGGCTACTTTGGCGTATAATCATTAATATTATATTCCAAAAAATTATATTGGAAACACGGTGTTTCGAACACCGGTCGCCGGGTTGCCAGGATTGAGCACTACCGCTGCGCCACTGTGCCAGATGGGATAAATTCATTGTTTATACATTAATGAACGAGAGACCCGTGTTTAGAATATTCTTTATTTTGAATGAAGTTTTATCTCTTCATTAATGTGACGTCAACGGCTCATTCAATTTCTCAAATCCGTCAAACAGCGCATCTCATCAGACATCTTAATCCCAGTTACAATTAAAATAACCACATAATGTGTACATCGCACCGAGCGAGCGCCACGGTATATAACGTGCATTATTTAGGACAAAGTGAATTTAGTATCAGCATTTTGGGTCTATTTTACATTTCAAAAGACCCCTCTGGAAGAATGGAGCACAAAAACGTAATTCAGAATGGTATAACGCAGATCCTAGACTGTGGGAATAATTTCAGGAAACGCGCTGTCACTTCTTTGCGGGGGCGTGGCGATGGTTCATCCGGCTAACTGGAACTTAAACCCTGCTTTCGACCAGGCTCAAACTTTTGGATCTGTTGTCATGGTGATTTGGACAATCCAGGTTCGGGGAACCGGAAAGTCCGGCTTAAGTCAGACTTCACCGAAAGTTATCCGGCTAACTCAGTTATCCAGGTACGGGGAACGGGGCCCAGGGGGTGCCCGGAAACCGGAAAGCCTGTAGCCGGTATTTCTGTATTTCCGATTCACATTTTAGGAGGCATAGCTTTACCAGCCTATGCTCTCACACACACACACACAAAAGGAGCCGCATGTGATTGGTGGAGGCGGGACCCTTACAAAAAACTGTTGTTGCTAATCATTGACACATGCTAGCCTGTAATAATCCCCCCCAGAAAAATCTACTTTGCATTTGATATATTGCAAATATATGCCATCACACACACTGGCATTTAAAGGGTTATAATTATAAAATGTATGTGTGGTGTTATGATCAGGGCTGAAGTTGAATAAAATATTGTATTATTTTCAATCTGACATTACAAAAAAACTGAAAATCCATCGAAATCAGTGTTGTTGCTAATCATACATATGCTAGCCTGTTTTTTAACAATAATTTGTGATGCCATCACAAACACTGGCATTTAAAGGGTACAAATAAAAAAAATGCCTGCACCAGAATGCAGGAAATGAAGTCTTTGTAACAAGAAATGTCCTGGTGGGGGACCCCCAGACCCCCTGCTTAAAAAGTGGCCTGACTGGGGCTATATTTTGCACTATATTTCCTGGCCTGAATGATTTCTCCAGTCCGGCCCTGGTTAAAAGCCTCCAATGCTTATTAGTGTGTGTGCATTTGAACGTGTGCATGTTTCAACCATGCATTTCCATTTATATAAAAAAAATAATAATTTACCTCCTATAATAGTGGGACCCGTTCTTTTTGGGTCGCGGCCTGAGTTTGGGAACCCCTGGTCTAGAGTACATTCAAATTTCAAGGGTTAGCCTTCCCTTTAAAATTTTTTAAAGTGTGTTGCAATTTTATATCTCATGTTTACATTTTATATTTTAATTGTGAAATATATATACGTGGTTTTTCATGTTGCATTGAGCTGCTGCTGTTCATTTAATTTCATAGTCTAGACTAAAATTATTCTGCACAAGACAATTTTATATTTTATTTTATTATTTATGAGTCATTGAGTATGACTGAATGTAAAGTCAAGCTACCTCTGTTACTTGCACTACCTTTGTTATTGCACTATTCTTAATTCTGCACAATATTTGTATCTTAATAACGCCGTTACCGTTACTGCAAAGAAATGCGGCGCGTTACTATGATTAAAGCCGTCAACTTGATCTCTGCGCCGAGACACAATACTTTTTTGTTTGTTAGTGGGCGCTGATCGTGTCTTTAACCAACGCACTTGCAGTTCGGCGTTCGCGAGACAAGTGTATAAATGCTGCTGATTGGCTGAGGTTGAGTACATTTGCATGGTAAGCCAATCAGAGGTAGAGTTGGGGCGGGTCTTCAAAAGCATGTTTACACACAACTTAGAACTTAACAACAAGACAAGCGAGTCACAGTCAACGAGAGACGGGTATGGCGAGGCCAACTGCACCAAAACAAGTAGCCTTCTCTGGGCGGCTACGTGGCGTAGTGGGCAAGGCGCTCGCCACAAAATGCTGGAGACGCTGGGCTTGTCAGTTCGAGCCCAGCGCTCCACATTTGCTTTCAGTTTAGCTGGTCTTCCGTACTAATACACATTGGCCGTATTAGGGGGTGGGAAACTGATGGGTGGGGATCGGGCATTGTGGACAGCGACTCCTACAGGTCGGTTGGTGCGCCTGCGCAGTAGAATCAGGAAGTGTCGGGGGCAGCGTGAGCCTCCCACGCGTTACTCCTCGCCACTGAGAGATCGAGCTGCGCAGGTGAAAAGATGCGACTGCTGTTACCTCAAGTACCGGAGGGGACTTGTGCTATGTATGACTTAGTCCACATTGCAGCCGGCTTGTGGGAGGCAAGAAACGGCGTCCGTGACAGGGGAGGGTTGAATTGGATGATACGAAATTGGGATGGGAGAAAAAATATAGAAAATGGGAGAAAAAGTGGATAAAAGAAAAACAAGTAGCCTTCTCTAAATGGAAGTATAGCCATTACTTTTCCCTCCAAGAAATTAAAGGAACGAGTGTAATCGTGAAATGCACATTATGCCCTGGGCAAAAGTACGTATCTACGTCGGTGTCGAGTAATTCAAACGTACTCAAACATATTTCAACGTCGCATGCTTCCACGAAATTAGTGGCTAAGACCTCCAAAGGAGAAGGAGACAGTGCCACAAAACCTAAGCAACCAAAGCTTGATTTTAAGGATCCACCACACGTTTAGTCTCGGACCGAACTGAACAAACTGGTAGCCAGGTATGTCGTGGAGGATATGCTGCCATTATCTACGGTTGAGTCGGACTCATTCAGGGCACTAGTTGCCAAAATACCGGTCAGAGGAGGAGTAGCCCTACCGTGTAGAAAGACGTTTTCGAACTATATAGAAGCCCAATATACTCAAATGAATGTGGAGCTCAAACAAACGTTTGAGAAGTTAGAATATGTGTCTACAACAGCAGACAAGAGCTATCTAGGCGCAACGGCGCATTGGATAAATCCGCAAAGCATGAAGCGAGGTAAGGCAGCCCTGGCATGCAGGAGGTTCAAGGGACGCCATACACACGACAAAATTGCAAAGGAACTTGACCATATCTACTCCTCATATGGGATATCATTCAAAATCACCACAACAGTCACAGATAATGGCTCAAATTTTGTAAATGTCAGATTATGACATGTATAATCATGGAAGTAATAGCAGAAACATTCTATGGGTACATGTATAAATCATGTAAGCAGTTCCTGGTTTCTTGGCTCTCTCCCCCTCTCTCTCTGTGGCACAACAAGAGCACCAAGATCTTAATCAGAGACCATAAATACTCACACACACGACAAAGGCATAGTCATTCTCCCAAGACTGCAGAGTTGGAGCGAATAGCTTTAACTCAATTAATTTGACACGAAATGCCACAAGTAACTAAATTATGACTTGACTAAGATTACCCGAGATTAGGGGACGGGGCCAAGTAGAGTTTAAGTACTAAACGATAAGACACATATCAATAAATCTTTTCCCTCCCTTTCCAACACACACACCTAGAACACATTCCCCTCTTCACACACACAGCATACACACACACACACACTCTAACACACACACACACACACACACACATAGCATACACACACACACACACCAACACACAATAGCACACACACACCAGCATACACACACACACACACTCTAACACACACACACATAGCATACACACACACACACCAACACACAATAGCACACACACACCAGCATGCA